>NC_052512.1:14543806-14583713 GCF_014356525.2 Nilaparvata lugens
ATATTCCAAAAATTCACAAAAATGTTCCAAGGTATAGCACAGCTACTAAGGAAGGTGATAGGTTTGAATTGAGAAGAAATGTAATCAAAATCCACCCTAACAGAATGAAAAGGCCTCGTAAAAAAGTAAATGATAATCCAATTGTTGCAGATGAAGGCAATGACCATCCTTCTGCTGTTCCTGATCCCAGCAACGTTGACGTACAGACTGACAGACTTGACAAAGACAGCAGGAATAATTCCGATTAAAATAGGACAATCTATGCTCATTAACGACACATACAAAGTTATCCATTTTACTAACGTGACTGACCTTAAAATACAATCTTTGAAATTACAGACTCATATTAATAATCTGCAAGTCGCTTACATATCCTCTGACATTATTGAATCCTTGAAGAAAATTTCACTCAACCAATATTTTAAATTAGAAATGATTTCTGGAAATAAAAATTAAAAGGTAAAACGTGGACTAATGAACGGATTAGGAAACTCCATATCATGGTTGACAGGACTTATGACTGCTGACAACAAAGAACACCTTGACAAAGTTATTGATAGAATAGAAAATAATAAATTACATCTTGTTAAAAATGAAAAACATAATTTCGAAATGAACCATGAGTTAATTAAGGAGTTTAATTTCGATGTTGAGCATATTAATTCAAATAATAAAGCATTAGAAAATATTACTAACGAAACTGCCAATATTGTCGAAAATATGCAAGCTGTTGACTTAATTACTTTGACTATACAATTGATGGATGATGAAATAAATGATGTTGTCAACTCATTGATGTATTGCAAAGAAGGGAAACTTCATCCATCAATTTTGAGCTTTGATGATTTTCGTAGGTTCATTAATTATAAGAATTATTCATTAGCTAGTAGAGATTCCAGTATTTTATGGGAAATTAGTAATAGCACTTGTATTTTATCGAAATCTGTTATAACTTACATTATCCATTTACCGAAATTGATCGATTTATTTGAAAATATGACCTTCTGTCTTATCCTGTTGAAATAGAATCAAATGTTCACACAACGAAATTAAAAGAAAAATCAATATCTGTGTCTCAAAACAAAAAGCTTTGGAAACTGACCAATTGTCAAATATTCTCTTCTATTTATTTTTGTACTTCAGGAAAAATTATACATGATAACTGTATTTTGTCTGTAGTAAATAATAAGGATTGGATGGTTGTGTAAGAATAGAAATAATTTATGATAGACCATTTATGAATTACTTCGAAAATTGTAATTGTATTTTAGGATATAAGTTTGATCAAATTAATATCAATAATAGCACTATAAATACTCCTTCATCTTCCCTTATCAATCTTGATATCAATGATAAAATGAAAGATGTAAAATTACCATTTACCTCAGTTACCACATATGCACAAAAATTAAGTCATGTACCAAATAAAATTCATACTAAACTTATCGATTTGAAAGATGTCAGTGAACTTTATGATATTGAACCTAGAGATTTTGATTTTATAAATTTTGAAGATTCTTTCGTCCTTAAGACACGCCACATTGTAATTTTTGTTTTAAGTACATTTATACTTCTTGTAATTTTGATAATCGTTTATTACAAATTTAAGAAGCCAACCAGTGTACTAAATTACCGAATTGATACACAAGTAGGCTACCAATATCATCAACCCCTACCATAAGCTATATTGTACCACCTAGAAATTAGATCTACATTAGTAAACTTAAATTTGTAACTTCATTTTAATTTTTGTAATTTTTGAGTGTCCCAAATTTTTTTTTCGGGACGAAAAAACTCAAGGAGGGAGGAATTATGTAAACTTAAACAATTGATGTGCTGACTACTATTTTTGTCAGTACCGACTACTATTTTTCTTAGTGTTGCTCTCAGCGCGCTCATTTTAGTTAGTCTACTCCAGCCACTTGATGTGTTAACATGTATTTTTTGCAAATAAAATTTCTTTTTAAAAACTGAGTTTTAATGAACGTGAACATGTTTCATATATACTTGTTGCTCTATATATTTATTTATTTGTTGATATTTGTGTAATATATCTGTGTCAATATTTGATGGTGTATCCTTTATTTATTCCCCTATCTTCTTCATGCATGACCAATCTCGTTATAATCTATTCATTTACCAGTATTTAAAAATTATTAAGATTACCAGCCAACTATATTCTTTACCGAATAAGTTGGGGAAAGCAGCGATATACAGCATTGATTATCAAATCTTTGGAAATAGTACGTTCCCGAGATTTATATAAATTATCCAGTATCAATAAATCTGATTTGAAGAATCTTAAGGTCATAGTATTAAGTTGCAGCATCATAAATAAGATATTACTACATCTGTATTTATGGAATTCAACAAATCAGTCACAGAAATTGTTACTGTTGGAGTGGCCGACGTCAGTAACCAGCAAAAGCAGAGAACTGCAGGAGCTCCTGGGAGAGCCAGTAAGAAGTTGGTATTATTACTATTCTAGGAACCACAAAAAGCGTTATATATCTTATAATTCATGCTCTACCAACTTCAGCCAAGCAGGGCAACACATTACTGGAAGAAATAACGTGACATTAACATGGCGCATTCAACATGGGACTGGTGATGAGAACAGAGCTCATAAAATCACATTATTGAGTATAAATCAGGGCTGTATATCGCTGATAAGTATAAGTCAATACAGATTGAGACATCTTACAGCAACAGTATAAGATATAGATATAAAAAGCTTAGCATCAGCTGATTAAAAGTGAATTGCCCATGTTTGCGGCGCATGTATCTGTACACACCTTAATAATTGCCAAGTATTGCTACCGCGGACTAGCTACAGCCTGATATGGGTCGGGGTCAGTGGCCGTACTGACTGGTGGAGATTCCAGACCTACATTTCTCCCTCTATTTCTCCCTCAAGTTGTAAAATTTCTAGACAACAATAGTAAGCTTCATAACTTTCAATCAGGCTCTAGAAAATTCCATTCAACTGAGACAGCTCTGCTTCGTGTCACTGATGATATAAGGTTAGCTATGGACCAAAGAAAATGCACCATCCTCACCCTATTTGATTTTTCTAAAGTATTTGATACTGTTGATCATACAGTCCTTCTGAATAAGTTGGCTATTCTTGGTTTCAGTCACAACTCGTTAGTTTGCTTTAAATCCTATCTATTAGGTAGGAAACAATGTGTATCTGTCGGTGACAATAAGTCTACTTGGAAAAACGTTATATATGGAGTACCACAAGGTTCAATTTTAGGCCCTCTCCTCTCCACTTTGTATGCTAATGACCTTTCTTCCATTATCAAATTCTCCAGTTTCCATACTTATGCAGACGACCTTTAAATATATTTAAGCTGCCCCATAACAAAAATTAATGAAACAGTTGGAATAATGAATCAGGATATCAATTCGATAGTGGAATGGACAAAGAAAAATGGCCTTAAGCTTAATCCCATCAAAACACAACCCATTATAATTGGATTTTCTCGTCTTATAAACAATATTGACCTTGAATCGATTCACAAAATTAGTGTAGACAGTAATGACATTCCTTACTGTAGCTTAGTTAAAAATTTAGGCATTATTATGAAAAATACTCTTGACTGGTCAGAACAAGTGAACAAAACTTGTAAAAAGGTATTCTCAGCCATGCATGCATTGAAGAAATGCACGATATTCTCCCTAGAAACATTAAATCATTATTGGTTCAATCTCTCATCTTCCCACATTTAATGTATTGTAATTCTGTTCTTAATGATATGCAAGTCACTCTGAATGATAAACTACAGCGTTGCCAAAATTATTGTCTACGTTTCGTCTACTCTCTCCAACGCCATGATCATATCACCCCAGCCCACATTGCTAGTTCAACATTAAAGCTTCCCGATCAAAGGCTTTTTTGAATAGTCAAGCTTGTTAGAGATATCTTGAAATACGGTAATCCGAACTATTTTAAAGATGATTTCAAATTTGTCTCTGAAGGTAGGAGGATAGATGCTTCACATACTAGAACCGGAGAAAGTACTTTAAGGATACCCAATCATCGAACTACTATTTCCACAAAATCCTTCTTAATCAGTGCCTGTCGTGCATGGAATGCACTTCCTGTTTCTATCAGGTCCATTGAGAGCCGAGCGAGCTTCATCCTGACTTTAAAAAAACATCTTTTGGAACAAATGACTGAAACTGTCCGGCCCTAGAACGATCACATGACAACCATCCCACAAATACAAACCTTTAAACTTGTTTTAGAATGAATATATATATATATATATATATATAATATATATATATATATAATATATATATATTATAAACTCATGTTTTTTTTTAATTATCCACTGCATACTGCTGTATATTACTGAAAGTTGATTACCCTGATCTACTTTCAGCCTACTTCATTTTATTAATCAATAATTGATCTTATCTACCTATATAATTATTTTACTCTATCAATTTTCTGTTTTTTTCTCTTAAATATTTATATTAATTAAAACTTTCACAAAATTTCCATTAATAAATAAATCCTTAGTTCAATTAATTGAATTAACGTTTTGGTAGAGAGTTATTGGGGAGGATATTTTTAATATTCTTTCCAAAGAATGGACATCAATATGTCCAAAGCTCCGCCAATTTATGTAGATGCATAACAATATAATTATCTATAGTTATTATATTACAAATTACTTTTCATATCATATACAGTTCAATAATTATTTTCTTAGTCTATATAATGTCAATTCATCTATAATTTTGCTGTATTGTAAGCTATTATATATAAGTGAATAAGCCAGTATATATTGTAATCTACATAAATAAAGTACTCAATCAATCAATCAATCCTGTGATGACCCATTTCCTTGCTTAAAAAGTGTGCACAAACGTTACATGTACGTGCACATTCGTGCACAAACGATGCACAAACTATGTGTAATGCTCAAATCGCAATTACACTAAGTGGGGGGCTATCGTTTCCCCAGCCCCCCTAATCAAATTTTCAAATAATTTGTTCAGTTTGCGTGCACGAACGCAGAGTGGTCGTGCACATTCGTGCACAAACGATGCACAAACGATGTGTAATGCTCCAATCGCCATTGGCTTGGTGTGGCGGGGGGGGGGGTGCCAGCGAAATGTACGTCTTGCTTCGCTCAGTTACATTCTTCATTTGAGATTACTCACATACTTACTCCTTGGCGCTACAGCTCATTCGGAGCCGTGACCTTCAAAACATCTCTCTATTCGTCTCCATTGGCAACCTTACGTCCCCATCCCCAGACACCCAGCTTTCTAACGTCGTAATCCACATCCTCCAGTCAACGATTACTTGGAAGTTTGTTTGTTTTTAAATCTTCTCAGAGACTCTAATTAGAGTTTAGGAATTGTCAAAATTATAGCACATACGCAGGCAACAAGAAAAAAACCTTTTCATTTGAGCTTGCTTGCATAACAATATAATTATCTATAGTTATTATATTACAAATTACTTTTTTCATATCATATACAGTTCAAAAATTATTTTCTTAGTCTATATTATGTAAATTCATCTATAATTTTGCTGTATTGTAAGCTATTGTATAGAAGTGTATAAGCCAGTATTATATTGTAATCTACATAAATAAAGTACTCAATCAATCAATCAATTAATCTATCACTATTCTTTACCCTCTGTTTCTGTTGCGTGGTATTTAATTTGGAGGGAAGAGTGTTTGTCTGTGCCATTGCTGGCCGATTTGGCCCTGGGCCCTTGGAATTCAGGGTGGGTGCTTAGAAAGATTAAGATAACCCTAACCAAGGCATCCTCAGTAGATGTCATCTGCAATGGCAACAAAACTACAGACTAAAGTTAGTCAAAACAAACGGATGTACATGGTTAATTCTTCCATATATAAAAGAAGTTAACTTTTAAAGATTTGCGGATGGATGAACATGGTAAGTTATCAATTATTGGGTTTATCAGATTAGTAGTTTTACTTACTTGGTAACATTTTGTCATCATCTCAAATGACATCTTCAAAGTGCAGGTCATGCTACACTGACTCCATCCTGTGTTCTGAAGCTCTTCCTTGTGGTCGAAGGGAGTACCTCCTTCCCTCTCCATTTTCCACGTGCTCGGCCTGGCACTGCTGCATGAATAGATTCACCTTCCCGGAAAAGTGTCTGGCTTTTGAGATATGTTTGTTGTGTTGAGAATGATTTCCCAAAGAGAAGAGTTATCTTTGTACTGTCATCTATTCTGTTAAGGCTCCCTTGTTCCTCTATTTCCAGGGCCTCTCGTACAATCCTAACCCTTAAATCTTGGATGTTGGCTATTCCTTTTGAATTTCTAAAGTTTATTCTGTGACCTGTGCTCTTTTCTTGAATAGCTGAAGGTGGATTGTTTGTTCTCATGTTCAGTTTGAGTTCCTCTATCCTGGCTGATATTCTCCTATTTGTATGACCTACATACATCTTGCCACAATTCAGGCAGGAAATGCTGTAAAGTCCTTATTTTTCTAGTTCTGATCTCTGAAAGGGTTACTTCAGGAATTTCAAAATAGTTTGAAAAGGTTTGTAGACTGGTTTCATTTTATTTTTTTCAGTATTCTTCCAATTCGGTTGGTGGTACCTCGAATGTATGGAAGAAGGACGGTTTTTTCAAATGCCTTATCTTCATTGAGTTTTCCTTCAGGTTTTGGAGGTGTCACTTATTTTTCTTTAAAATGATATCATATGTTTCGCCGTTTTTGAGATTCATTGAACATACATTAATATATGTTAATACATAACAGAAGACACTTCAAAGTTTGTAATATGGATTAAAACAGGAGACATAAGACATAAATAGATTGAAAACACTCAAAAACCTACATTAGAAATGAGGGAAATTTTCGGGAACTGAGTACCCTTCCTCAACCGAGCAGACTGCAGTTTGAAATCCAATGGTCGTGTGACCACAGAGTATGCAAGGAGAGTCAATTGTAGCAGCAGAGACCACAGATTACGTGGTGCAGATGGATGGAGAGAGAAAGGGTACAGATTCAGGGGACATTATGGGGTATTTAGGGGGCGGTTACAAACGGGATATTCAAGATTTGAGTGGGTTATGGATAAGGAAAGGTGTAGCTCATAAATTGATAGAAGAGAGGAGATTTAAAATTGAAAATCAAATAAGAATTAGACAAAAATTGGAGAAATGAATTGTAGAATTGAACTTGAATGGAATTTATTTTTCATTTTTATTGAACATTCAATATATATATATATATATATATATATATATATATATATATATATATATATATATATATATATATATCTATATATATATATATATATTTATTGTGGAGCGTGATTTTACTCGCCTCACATATGTAGGGTGAATCTTGTACTGAATCAATGGTGTATGGACTATAATTTTGCAATTGCGTGTGTGGACGCTGAGTGTACACCAGACTGATTGACTCACTACAAGATTCAATACAATTGTCGGAATCGCGGGAGGCCTAAACGCTCGCTCACCCTTGATTCTTCTAATGACAGATTGTATAATGATGAAATTTTTATAAGCAGCGTAGCGATCGCTAAACACTGAATACGGATACCTTAAAATTATTACCTGTGAAGAATGAGCATACAAAATCATACAGGTCGAGCAAAAATCCGATGTAGATAATTTACGGGACTGCGTCTCTAATAAGTTCTGAAGGATTAAAATACGGTATTTGGACCAAATATCGTTCAGAATATACTTCGAGAACAGAGTCTTGTCGGGTTTTAAGCTCTATTGTAGGAATTTATATGATCTCTGGCTGCATCTGCTGCACAATTGATGTATTCGCTCCTAAGTCGAGGTTGGTAACAGATAAAAGCTGATATATGAGCAGGTAAGGACAAAGAATAAATATCTCGATCTGACCCTACTCGCTACATCCACTTAGACCTGTTCCAATATCCAGCTTAATTCAATTATTCCAATGATCGTATTCGATCGGTTCTTGATGATATAGAACGTATCAGACACAATAATTGACGGGCTTAAGAAATAATCAAACTCAGAAAACGAATTAACAAAACTGGAATATATTATAATAAAATATATGATCATACAGTGCAGATTCAGAATTTGATTTACAGGTTGATAATAATTTAGCATTGACAAAAGAGTTAAAAATGTTCTTGTACTTGCATGATACCATGCATGATTCGACAGAATTTTACAATTGATAAAGTTGAACAGTTTTGAAAAAATAGTGAAAAAATGAATTATAAAATATTTTTAAAATGCTCGGGGTCGTGGTTCTGGCAGCGGAGGATAGCTAATCAACTACAAGTTCGTATAAATTAAATATTGAACAAGTTCTAGGCTCTTAATAACTAATAAGCGCTTGTCGGCGTGGCCAAAAATTTAATGAAGAAAAATTTATGTTTCTGCACTGAAATATTTTCGAAGCGTAGATTGGGGCCCCTTTAAACTTATAACTCACGTGAAATTCCTTGGCGGTCGTGGTTTTCTTCTTTAGATCAAAATCGTTTGATCGGCAGCGGATCCAGGCTTCGGTTTCAGCACGTGGGGAATTTTAATTTAAATATCTCCTTCACCAAATTAATTAAGGGATAATTTACTTTAAACTTTTAAATTTATCGATTGATGAAAATAAATTTACAAATAACAAATAGATTGGCCTAAAATATTGGCTCACAAATAAAACATATAAAATCGAACAAGAATTTTTACGAATAGGTCTTGGTAACTATAAAGAGATCTGAACGGTGAGGATTTCAAAAGGGAAGTGCTGTCTTTTCTCTCAGCTTCTTGGCTAGACCTTTCTTCTGAGAATCTCGATGTAATAAATTTGCATAAAAATTTGCCATTGGTAGAACGATTGTGACGTAGACGTGACGTCAGTGGCAGGCAGTAGAATATAATTCCTTTAATTACAATAATAATTCAATTTATGTAATTCTTAAAACTGCTTAATCTTCTAGACATAGTTCCTCTCATACAATGTACATGTGCTAGCGTATATGATAAGGCAGGGTTGTTGTCTGATAGTGGATTAACATGTGTTGCTTTCAAATGATCACCTTTTTGGTGCTATTTCTATGCACTATGATTGGCTTAGGCTTGCCAAAGAGATTAATTACCATGTGGTTCAGTTGAAGTAACAATTAATAAATTAATATTCTTATACAATTTTTATTAGGTTTGAGACGGTTATAATTAATTTCTGCCGTTTTATCAATAATATACTGTTCATGCTATGACCTAGTTAGTTACAATAGACCTGACATATAATATAATTTCTTAAATAATAAATAATTTCAACGATAATACATACATTTTATTTTTTTATTTGAAATTCTTGGTCCTTTATTGATAGTTTTATAATTTTTAGAAATTGTATTATATCTTGCATGAAGCTGACATTTGACAATACTTTGAATCAGTCAGCTGCGTTCGAACTGTTTTAAAAACATCTGATCGATAGTAAACAAAGTGTAACCTCAAAATCAGTGAGCAATTCATAATAATTCGTGCTTTATTTGCAGAATAATTATAATTTTATTGAATAATTTTATTGAATAATTTTCTAGAAAATATTCGGTACAGAACGGTACTCTTATCTAATACACAGTTACTGATAAGTAAGTGTTATCGCTCGGTCGCTAACTATTCCTTAGCAAATTCTTTCATTTTAAAAAGGTAATCACATTTTTCTCTCTTCTCATGAGATCTATTTGAAAGATTCATCACAATATATATATTTGATAGCTGTGAATTCATTATGATTGATGAAATTCATTTCAATCAAGCAGTTGGTAGCTATGGTACTATTGCTGTCTGTTGAGACCAGGATAGGGATGTCAATCCCAGGACTGATTTCCAATCCCGGTATTTCGGGATTATCCAATATCAATCCCGGATCCCGGGACTGATCCGGGATTGGCAAAAATCAGTTAATGCATTTTTACCAATTATTCCTCCTCAATCACATTGTGCCGAGCACTCTTTTTAATTCAGGCCTTTTCCCAAGTTATAATAGTAATTTAATATGCAATAGACTAGAGCCATTATTGTAAGTGAGTTAGCGAAATAATTATTTTCTCTCTCCATTATGAACGGCCATGACTTCGAGTTTCCCATGATAGATATTTAAAAATTGTGGCTCCGATTCGTCGAGGAATGTAGATTATGGAATTATCTCTAAAACTTAGCCTTCCTGTCGCGAAATAGAGTGCGATAAGTTGGAAAACAGCAAGCATTGAAATTATAACAACTACCGATTTTGCAGTTACTATTTGGTCCAAAGGCTCTAGAAGGCATGCGACGATTGGTCAAATTGATTTCCTTCGCCAATAGGAGACCTGTTTCTAAATACAGTAGTGGGGATTCCCCAGTCGAGAGACCAGATTACGTTTTGGAGGACACTTTGCTAGGAGCACTATGAGAGTAAAGATGTAGTCATTATGTTTCGCCCTTTTTGGGCAGGTTTACAAGTTTATATATAATTAGTTAATGTAGGAGCTAGTTTTATTTTTATTAAAGTTTAATTTTTCTAGTAGTGCCATGTCCTGAAAAGTTTAATTGTGTTTCTTCATCATGTACAAATAATTGTTTCTTCAAATAACCGCTAAGGTATGTAAAATAAGGTTAAAATATAATTTAGGGAATTTAATTGATTGAAACTTCCATAAGAGTATTGTATTAACAAAGCCTGTTATTTTTCAAGTTGATAATATTGATTGAAAATAATCCTTTTGATTTTATTAGTGAGGAAGATAATTATAATTTTTTTTCTAAAGAAGTATAGAAAGTTTTCAGTTACGTTACATTTGAGTTATTGTTTCTGGAGATATATTATCGTAGAGTATTGCTGAAAGTCAGGAAGATAGCCTTTAAATTGGAATGAATTTTTAAGATTATGTTCATATTGAGTTTAAGACTCAATTTTATATTTTTCTGACTGTGTTTTCTCATGGTGTTAAGGCTTTTAACTGAACGCTAATTTATTTAATTATAACAGAACTTTTGAATTATTTGTGAAGAAAGATCCATTAATTCTGATACAAAGAACAGTAGTTTAAAGATAAAAATCTATATGAAATGAGGATTCAAATAGAATGAGAGAATTCTTAATTGTATCAATAGATAACTCCTGTTTTAGCTTTTGATGAATTGTAGGAAGTTAGAAATTAATGCTGTAATACATTTATTTACAGCGGTTCATGTGTGCCCCCAAACCAACTTCATGTACCACCCCTTTGGTTCCGCAACTTTATGTAACACCGCTTCAAGACACCCGTTCAGACGACAGGTCTAGGACGTAAGAGGACGTCGCCGTCAAGCCAAATTCAACCGTAAAAGTTCACCGCCAAAAACAAGGTACTGTAACCCCGACGATAAAGCAACGTACAGACCAACGAAAGTGCAGTGTAGTGAAACAAAGGTTCATTCGAGGATGTCAATCAAAAGTGGGATTCAAAATTATTATGAAATGGGTTATATGGGTTACTATCGACGAAATTTGGGTTCAACGGGTTTTTTATTTCTTGAGTAATTTCATGTTGAATTAATTGGTTATTTTATGACTGATCTTGTTTGGTTTTGTGACGTATTGCTATCTAAACGGGGATAGTAATGCGCCCCCGAATCAGATGAACAATGTCACAAAGTAACATGATATTGTTGTTTCTGTTGTTCGATTTTAGTTGCCAATGTTTATTGAAGTTGTTTGTATTTTTTAATAATTCCAAAGTAGTGTTAGTTTATAGTAGAAACCTAGTAAATCAGGCATGGCAAGATTAATTGAAGTTTTCTTGACTCTAGCCCGTTCACCTGCATGAATTAGGTATAGACTCAGGTATTTTCTAGATGTGTCTGCCTATTTCTAAATTCTAAATTTTATTCAAAATTATCATCTTTAACATATTTTAAAAAGTGCAGGCACACAACTGCGCCACTGCTGCTGAATGTTTAGCGAAAGGCACACAACTGCGCCGACTCTGCTACAGAGCATTTTATATCTCTGAAATTCAAATTAAAAAAAAATAAAATCAAATTTCTTTACTCATTCTAATAGTAAGGAGTAATTTTCCTGAGTCGATACTTAATAATTCATTCTCTGAACGTGTTAACTGTCAATATTTTGGATTTGGAGTTGAATGAATAATTTATGTTGCTACTCCAATTTTTCTGAAGTTTAAATAATTGTAGATGAAACAGGAAAGTTATTCAGTTATGTTAAACCATTAAAATGAATCTTTTGAAGTGCTTAAAGATAAAGTCAAGTATCATTGATGCTTAAGTTGAAAGTATTCTAAAACTTTATATTGAAATTGATTATTGACAAATTAAAGGTTTAATGATAGAATATAATTAGTAGAAGAAACTAGCATAGGTGAAAATAACTGATCTAAGTACTGAATAAATTTTTTGCATCTGTAATTCCGTGAATGATGATAGAAATTATTGAAATGTCAACGTACGTATTCTGGTCTCACGTCTGGTAGTTGAATATCATTATTGTAGTAGTGAAAGTGAATATTGAGATTTTAAGGTCAACCCAGTAAATTAGGAAAATTCGGAAATTATTATGGGAGAATGTTTGAGGAAAATAGGAATTTTTTTTTGATAAGTTTAGGTAGATCGAAGGTAATCAGAGAATAAATAGGAAACTGTTTTATTATTAGTTATGTTGATAGTAGTTTTGAAAAGTTGATGAGTAGTTTTGGCCTTGAGATGTTTAAACTAAATAATTAGATATTGTAGATTAAAGTGTAAACAATGATCAAATCCTGGGAATTTGTATAAAATAAGTTGATTGAGTTGAGGTTGTTAAGTCCCTTTATCAGTAATGTTTATTCTTGAAAAGGTGAATCAGTTTTATTATTGAAATATTTTTTTTTTAGGGTGTGATTTTTGCGGTAGGCATGCGTAGTGATAGTGTAAGATCCGTTGTGTTGATGACGTTTCCTGTAGACTGTGGGGAATTTTTTTTGTTTGTTTAGTTGAGACTCAAGATTTAGAGGAGGACAAGGGGATGTCCTGCCTGTGTGTGTTGTTGTTGAATTTAGGTAATCGGCGCGAGTGTAGGTCCGTGTCCAGAGAGAACGGAGCACTGCCCGAAAGTTGTCCATGTAACAAATCAAGGAATTTAGCTGTGACTAACCTTGCAAATTTGTATGGTGGAATTGTATAATTTTAGCGAAAGGCACCGAAGATGGTGTGAGCTAAGATTTTTTTGTATCTAGTAAGCGGTCTGGTTCATTCGAGAGAGTTATGGGGCTCGTCAGTAGAATAACGTAAACCGAAATCTAGAATATTTAGTGAGTCTTCGTAGTGATTGTAAGGAAAACAATCAGTGTAATGCAGTTTAGGGAAGCCCAGTCAAAATGTTCGTAATGTTGGTAGGAAAGTCAGCCGCAAAAACACAAGTAATAATTGGTAAAAAAAAGGGTATTATTGAGTTTAAAGTTGCTTAGAAATTTGGTTATGGTAACAATAATTGAAGGTTTTAGACAATGAATATTTAAAGTGATTAGTTAAGGTATACAAATAAAATAACAGAGAAACTTTTTCGAGTACCTAGGTAATGTTAAAATGGTTATCAGTGAAAGTAGAAATAAATATTGGAACAGTACTGAACGGGTTAAATTAAAATAAAATTAACAGTGAAATTCTCCTAGTTGAATTTGAAATGAAAAGGGAAAATCTCTTGAGTTAAGCATGAGTTTAAATTATTCTGTAGTTGAGAGTTGAAAGGTGATTAAAAATTTAATTTGGAATATGAAAGTAGAAATATGTAGGAAAATTCGTGTCAAAAGGAAATATTAATTTTTGTTGGGAAATAAATTGAGGTATTAACAGTAGAGATAAGTAGATTATAAGTAGTTATCTCTCCCTTTAGAGATAAGTAGTAAAAAAGAATTAATAAATAAAAAAAAATAGGAAAATCTTTATGAGATAATAATTTTTTTAATGATGGATAGTAAAATTGCATCAAGTTTTCCATGTGAATAAGTTGGGATGTTTTGAGATCTAGTAGAGTAATTGAAACTAGTTGGATATGAAGTTTATAGTTGAGGAATAATATGTGAGGCTCCAGTAAGGTTGGAAATGTCAGTGCACTTGTAAATCAGTAATAGTGTAATAGTAGTCTATCAATGTGTTGGTAAATTCAATAATGTTGATAATCAGAAGGCAAGCAGTAGCAGTCCATCAATGCTAAGTTAGGCTGAACTTTCATATTATAAAATCATGCGATGAAAAGTATGCTTCCAGTGTTTAGAGAAAATGTCACGTACTCTAGTGAGAAGCAAAATACAGATTATTATTGTCGATTAAAGCCTGGCACCCGATATCATAGTTTGTTTTGACTAGCGTTCTGTGGTAGAGGTTTCCTACTAGAATATTATAATGAAAAGTGTTTTCTCATGATTGTGGAATGCAAAATCGCGCTTGTGTCATATAGCTCTCGCATTGATCCAATAATGCTGTTTCAATCATTTATCTTGAATGGTAGTATGTAGAAGTAGTATTGCCTACTGAATTGCTTTATATTGTTAAAAATATGTTGCACTGTCAACTCTATAGTAATGATAGTTAGATTTCAATACATTCAGCAGAGTGAAAAAGTTTCATCCTTTACTATTATAATCAACGTGCTTCATATTTTACAACAGCAGAGTAACATAGAACCAATAAAACTATGATGTCTTTGAACGTTTTCCCTTGTTAGAGTTTGCCAAGAAAATAACCAGGGACTCAATAAAGTGATTGAAGTATTCAAGATTATTATACTCGGTCCGTCTTTAGTGCCTACTTAAAAAGTGGACACGCCCATAATGTTTTGTCCTGACTCTTGCCACAGTTTTAAAGACTCTTGCCACAAATCTCAATTAGTTATACATTTTGCTGAATTTCGGAATGATTAAAGATATTTCTTTTGAAGAGGGCCCGCTTCAAATTGGATCCTACTATCAATCCAGAAATTTGACTCTGCAAATCATACAGAATGCCTCTATGGTAACATATCCTGATTAGATTTTCTTTGCGTGCTTCACACTGTAAGGAGGGGGAGTGTGCCAAGCACTCTTTTAATTCAGGCCTTTTCCCAAGTTATAATAGTAAATTTAATACACAATAGACTAGAGCCATTATTGTAAGTGAGTTAGCGAAATAAATTATTTTCTCTCTCTATTATGAACGGCCATGACTTCGAGTTTCCCATGATAGATATTTAAAAATTGTGGCTCCGAGTCGTCGAGGAATGTAGATTATGGTATTATCTCTGAAACTTAGCCTTCCTGTCGCAACATAGAGGCGATAAGTTGGAAAACAGCAAGCATTGAAATTATAACAACTACCGATTTTGCAGTTACTATTTGGTCCAAAGGCTCTAGAAGCCACGCGACGATTGGTCAAATTGATTCCCTTCGCCCAATAGGAGACCTGTTTCTAAATACAGTAGTGGGGATTCCCCAGTCGAGAGACCAGATTACGTTTTGGAGGACACTTTGCTAGGAGCACTATGAGAGTAAAGATGTAGTCATTATGTTTCGCCTTTTTGGGCAGGTTTACAAGTTATATAATTAGTTAATGTAGGAGCTAGTTTTATTTTTATTAAAGTTTAAATTTCTAGTAGTGCCATGTCCTGAAAAGTTTAATTGTGTTTCTTCATCATGTACAAATAATGTTTCTTCAAATAACCGCTAAGGTACGTAAAATAAGGTTAAAATTATTTAGGGAATTAATTGATTGAAACTTCCATAAGAGTATTGTATTAACAAAGCCTGTTATTTTTCAAGTTAATAATATTGATTGAAAATAATCCTTCTGATTTTATAAGTGATGGAAGATAGTTATAATTTTTTTTTCTAAAGAAGTATAGAAAGTTTTCAGTTACGTTACATTTGAGTTATTGTTTCTGGAGATATATTATCGTAGAGTATTGCTGAAAGTCAGGAAGATAGCCTTTAAATTGGAATGAAATTTTTAAGATTATGTTCATATTGAGTTTAAGACTCAATTTTATATTTTTCTGACTGTGTTTTCTCATGGTGTTAAGGCTTTAAACTGAACGCTAATTTATTAAATTATAACAGAACTTTTGAATTACTTGTGAAGAAAGATCCATTAATTCTGATACAAAGAATCAGTAGTTTAAAGATAAAAATCTATATGAAATGAGGATTCAAATAGAATGAGAGAATTTAATTAATTTTAATCAATAGATAACTCCTGTTTTAGCTTTTGATGAATTGTAGGAAGAGTTAGAAATTAATGCTGTAATACATTTATTTACAGCGGTTCATGTGTGCCCCCAAACCAACTTCATGTACCACCCCTTTGGTTCCACAACTTTATGTAACACCACTTCAAGACACCCGTTCAGACGACAGGTCTAGGGACGTAAGAGGACGTCGCCGTCAAGCCAAATTCAACCGGTAAAAGTTCACCGCCAAAAACAAGGTACTGTAACCCCGACGATAAAGCAACGTACAGACCAACGAAAGTGCAGTGTAGTGAAACAAAGGTTCATTCGAGAATGTCAATCAAAAGTGGGGATTCAAAATTATTATGAAATGGGTTATATGGGTTACTATCGACGAAATTTGGGTTCAACGGGCTTTTCTTTCTTGAGTAATTTCATGTTGAAATTAATTTGTTATTTTATGACTGATATTGTTTGGTTTTGTGACGTATTGCTATCTAAACGGGGATAGTAATGCGCCCCCGAATCAGATGAAGAATGTCAACAAAGTAACATGATATTGTTGTTTCTGTTGTTCGATTTTAGTTGCCAATGTTTATTGAAGTTGTTTGTATTTTTTTTAATTATTTCAAAGTGTAGTGTCAGTTTATAGTAGAAACCTAGTAAATCAGGCATGGCAAGATTAATTGAAGTTTTCTTGACTCTAGCCCGTTCACCTGCATGAATTAGGTATAGACTCAGGTATTTCTAGATGTGTCGGCCTATTTCTAAATTCTAATTTTATTCAAAATTATCTTCTTTATCATCTTTTAAAAGGTCAGGCACAACATGTTCAGTAACAGTGTGTGGAGATGAAAAGGGCCCATTAAAGAGGGAGAGGCATAACAACCAATCAACAACCATTCTGCCAATTATGCGAACTGATAATGCGAATTCTATTAAAGCCAGTAAAGAGTAGGATACAGTATACAATCATTATTATGTATATGCAACTGTAGGCTGTGCCTGTAAAATAAATTAGTCAATCACTCAGAACAATAAATTAGTTATAGAAACTCATATTCTTCACCATAAATAAATTCCATATTGAATATTTTTTGGAAAAATATGATTCAAAATTCCAGGTTTTCAATCCCGAAAATCCCGGGATTGACGCTGAAAAATCCCGGGATTGTTAGGCATCAAAAATGGACCGGGATCCCGGGATTCGGGATCCCGTGATCCCGGGATTGACATCCCTAGACCAGGACTGGAAGCAGCTCTAAGCACCCAAATAAAAGCCAATTCTTCCGTCTTGACATCTATGGGGGGGCTGTGAGTGGAAGGGTGGCAAGGACTTTGACTTTGAAGCATTGGTAAAAGTTCTTGTTGTGCTCAGAGTCATGGGTAGGGATGGGTGGGGAAGAATTATTTTCAAAGGAAACCCTATGATTGTTGATCTGGAGGTTTAGGGCAGTGGTGGTTTCACCTATGTAGAAGGCAGTACAGTAGTTGCAGGGAAGGAGGTAGATGCAATTACTGGATTGATGGATTTGGTGGGTGTAGTTTGTCACAATGTATATCTTAACTAGTTAGGGGAATGTCGTTTAGGGCTGGTTTTGAGGACGCTTGATAATCTCTTGATGAGATCTCATTGTTCAACGAGCAGGCCGGCCACTGAGCTACTGCTCAACAGTGCCGCGCATCCTCACCCCCTCCCCACGGCTACTGATGGAGGCTCGTGAAGAGCTAGTAGGAGCTCTATCTAGTGCGGGTGTCAAGTGCAAGCGGTCGATAGAGAACCAGTGGAGGAAGCAGCGTGCAGCTAGCAAGATGGTACAGCTCGTATCCTGAGTGTACTCAAACTCCTTTGACTACTAGGAGTTGTGTCTTAGGTTAACTGGAGTTAACCAAAGGCGCTGGAAGCTCCGAGATTCAGCACTCACAGCGGGTGAGTGTTATTCGACCACTCTGATGACTTTGGGCAGCAGCCTGCCTGTTTTGACCAGTGGAGAAAAGTCAGGTTTTGGCTAAAACCTGACAAGACCCTGGTGCATCATCGTTGGGACTGGGAAAGGTAAGAGGACCTCGAGTGAGGCAAAGGGAGGCCTGAAGTTAGGGACCCGTTGACCAGAAGTGACACCTGATGCAAGGGCTCTCATACCTTGCTATTTCATCCTAGAATAGCAAAAAGACTTCGAGAAAGGCTTGGGAAGGCTTTTCTCGACCTTGAGACGTGATCTTGGCCGCAGGAAATAGCCGGTGCCCGAGGTTAGAAACCCGATGCCTGAGGTTAGGGACCAGGTGACCAGTTGTGATGCCCGGTGCAAGGGCTCTCATACCTTGCTATTTCATCCTAGAATAGCAAAAAGACTTCGAGAAAGGCTTGGGAAGGCTTTTCTCGACCTTGAGACGTGATCGTTAGTGCTCTTTTTTCTGATTTCTGAAGTCTTTTCAAAGTTTGGAATGCATTTCAAGGAAATGCCATCAGCACTTTTGCAAATATTGCGCCGTCTAGACTGGTAATTGTGGTGCTGTGTAAACAGAAACAAACGTAGAGGCATAACAACCAATCAACAACCATTCTGCCAATTATGCGAACTGATAATGCGAATTCTATTAAAGCCAGTAAAGAGTAGGATACAGTATACAATCATTATTATGTATATGCAACTGTAGGCTGTGCCTGTAAAATAAATTAGTCAATCACTCAGAACAATAAATTAGTTATAGAAACTCATATTCTTCACCATAAATAAATTCCATATTGAATATTTTTGGAAAAATATGATTCAAAATTCCAGGTTTTCAATCCCGAAAATCCCGGGATTGACGCTGAAAAATCCGGGATTGTTAGGCATCAAAAATGGACCGGGATCCCGGGATTCGGGATCCCGTGATCCCGGGATTGACATCCCTAGACCAGGACTGGAAGCAGCTCTAAGCACCCAAATAAAAGCCAATTCTTCCGTCTTGACATCTATGGGGGGGCTGTGAGTGGAAGGGTGGCAAGGACTTTGACTTTGAAGCATTGGTAAAAGTTCTTGTTGTGCTCAGAGTCATGGGTAGGGATGGGTGGGGAAGAATTATTTTCAAAGGAAACCCTATGATTGTTGATCTGGAGGTTTAGGGCAGTGGTGGTTTCACCTATGTAGAAGGCAGTACAGTAGTTGCAGGGAAGGAGGTAGATGCAATTACTGGATTGATGGATTTGGTGGGTGTAGTTTGTCACAATGTATATCTTAACTAGTTAGGGGAATGTCGTTTAGGGCTGGTTTTGAGGACGCTTGATAATCTCTTGATGAGATCTCATTGTTCAACGAGCAGGCCGGCCACTGAGCTACTGCTCAACAGTGCCGCGCATCCTCACCCCCTCCCCCACGGCTACTGATGGAGGCTCGTGAAGAGCTAGTAGGAGCTCTATCTAGTGCGGGTGTCAAGTGCAAGCGGTCGATAGAGAACCAGTGGAGGAAGCAGCGTGCAGCTAGCAAGATGGTACAGCTCGTATCCTGAGTGTACTCAAACTCCTTTGACTACTAGGAGTTGTGTCTTAGGTTAACTGGAGTTAACCAAAGGCGCTGGAAGCTCCGAGATTCAGCACTCACAGCGGGTGAGTGTTATTCGACCACTCTGATGACTTTGGGCAGCAGCCTGCCTGTTTTGACCAGTGGAGAAAAGTCAGGTTTTGGCTAAAACCTGACAAGACCCTGGTGCATCATCGTTGGGACTGGGAAAGGTAAGAGGACCTCGAGTGAGGCAAAGGGAGGCCTGAAGTTAGGGACCCGTTGACCAGAAGTGACACCTGATGCAAGGGCTCTCATACCTTGCTATTTCATCCTAGAATAGCAAAAAGACTTCGAGAAAGGCTTGGGAAGGCTTTTCTCGACCTTGAGACGTGATCTTGGCCGCAGGAAATAGCCGGTGCCCGAGGTTAGAAACCCGATGCCTGAGGTTAGGGACCAGGTGACCAGTTGTGATGCCCGGTGCAAGGGCTCTCATGCCTTACTATTTTGTCCTAGAATAGCAAGAGAACCTCGAGTGAGGCTTGGGAAGGCCTTCCTTGACACCATGACATGATCCTGGCCCCAGGAAATAGCCGGTGCCCGAGGTCAGGGACCTGGTGACTGGTAGTGACGCCCGGTGCAAGGGCTTTCATACCTTGCTACTCCGTTCTAGAATAGCGAGAGGACCTCGAGAAAGGCTTGGGAAGGCTTTTCTTGACTTGGAGACGTGATCCTGACTGTAGGAAATAGCTGGTGCCCGAGGTTAGGGACCTGGTGACCAGTTGTGACGCCCAGTGCAAGGGCTCTCATAACTTGCTATTTTGTCCTAGAATAGCAAGAGGACCTCGGGTAAGGCTTGGAAAGGCCTTTCTCGACCTCGAGACGTGATCCTGGCTGCAGGAAATAGCTTGTGCCTGAGGTTAGGGACTCGGTGACCAGCTGTGATGCCCGGTGCAAGGGCTCTCATGCCTTACTATTTCGTCCTAGAATAGCAAGAGGACCTCGAGTGAGGCTTGGGAAGGCCTTCCTCGACATCATGACATGATCCTGCCCCAGGAAATAGCCGGTGCCCGAGGTCAGGGACCTGGTGACTGGTAGTGACGCCCGGTGCAAGGGCTTTCATACCTTGCTACTTCGTCCTAGAATAGCGAGAGGACCTCGAGAAAGGCTTGGGAAGGCTTTTCTTGACTTGGAGACGTGATCCTGGCTGCAGGAAATAGCTGGTGCCCGAGGTTAGTGTAACAATATTTATTGTTACAATTGTGAGTGATGAGAATTATGCGAATTAGCCTGAGAAGTTAGCCTGTTGTGAAAATGGATTTTGCTGTTTTGCTTTTTGGCATTGTGTTGTGTTGACTCTGTAAGTGTGTGCGTAGAAGCTATGATCCTAAGAATAACATTAATTTTCCTGGAGCAACAGCTTAGTTCATGACCCTGCTTTTCTGTGTTGTGTAGTGTCGACTCTATAGGTGTGTGTGTAGAAGTTGTGGTATTGGGAAGATCAACGATTTTCCTAGAATATCAGTCTGGTTCACAACCTTATAGGCAAGGAATTATAGCTGTCAAGGAAAATAGCTGTCACTTGGTGGGAGAATGTATCTTAAATTGTAGTTGTAACGTTCCTTCTATTGGTGGAAATTTTTCTAGAGAATAGTGGCTACCAATCACAGTTGGCGTTGGTTGGCTTCCCATCTAGTGAGGCCGTTTGCAGCTCTCCGGCAATACGAGAAAAGCGAAGTGCATTCACTCAGCGTCTGTCCTCCGACATAAGCAGTACTAAATGTAGTCTGTTCAGAACTTTGTGTTAATCATGGCTCTCATGCCAGCTTTAGGCCTTTTTAGTATTTGGCTCTGGAATCATTTGTTCCAGTAGCGTTTTTAGTTTTTTCCGCCTCAGTAGTTGCTTTTATTAAGAAGAGAGTATCAAATTGTCACCTCACAATGGAGATTTTCCTCCTATAACCGCTACTAAAGGTACGTCATAGATTTATAATAATAATTAAGAAAATGATTATTGATGAAAGCTTCCATCAGAGTGTTAAATTTGTTGTGATAGATACATTTGAGTGTAATATGTAGAAATGTAGAGTACCATTCTGAAGAAGGAATTAAGAATGATATTTTTGATTTTAAATTATTTTTGAAGAGGAACCTATTAACCTAAATTTCAATTACTGTTGTTTAAATCCAAATTGACTGATGTTTATAGTATATTATTATGAGTTCTATCAGTATTTTTGTTATAGATTTTATTTGTCTTTTTGATTCTAATGAAAAGCTTCCTTGATTATTTAGGAAACACCTATCATTTAATTTATTCTTTTAAAATTACACCATATATGTAATTTACGTAAGAGAACTGACTAAACTAACAACAATACTCGAAATACCTTGTTATGAAAAGTAATTCAATCAACTTGTGAATTATGTAGGCCTATTATGGAATAACTATGTACTCATCGCTTTGTGTATAGGGCATAACCCCGATTACAAATAAATTTTATTCTATTAAATCAAGAGATTGAAGTAGGTAATGTCTATTTATGTTTTAAAGTAATAAGTATTGAGTTGAGTTTTATATAACCTAAAATAGGTTGATTTTATTATATAACTGAAGTTAAGTTAATTTGTTTTATCCTAATTTATTTTTTTCATTCTAACAGCGGTGTAAGTACGGGAACATCAAGAATGGGATCAACGTACGAATCAATCAATTCACGGGTTCATGAACGTGTGTCTTTAAGCCGCTGAGACGCCTCTGAATCGATGGCCGTCCTAGAAGCTTGGGGTATGCTGTCTCCTGTCCATCTGGACGTGTAGAGCTCGATCACCGAGCCTAGATTCAAATTGAAGAAACGGCTATGAGGTAACAACTTTTTTCCAAATTAAACGAACGTCCCAGGAACTCCGGATGTGACAAAATGGGTTTTAGTGACTACAGACTTTCAATCAATTAAAATGTGCGGAATTAGACTTTTTGTTAAATCGTAATTTTGAGATATTATTGGGGGATAGACAGATTATTAATTTTATTAATGTGGTTTGAGTAATAGATTTTCGGTTGTATCTTTACATTGAAATGTGAGGCCATATTTTCTCTGTAAGGATCCAGCTGGGAATTTCAGTTTTCTTTAAATTTATAAATAATTATAACCTTCTAAACTACTAAAAATTGAATTAGCATACGAGATGTTTTGAAGGCCCCTTATTGATTAAATTAATGTTTTAAAATTATTCTCATCTTAAAGTTGTAAAGGATCAAATGAAGTTTCAAGGACCCTAACCTTTTCTAAATTTGTTTTGATGACCTATATTTTTTGAATAGTTTTTTCCAAGGTAGTATTCCATGATGTGATACTTGAGGAATGTTTGTCTTTGCAGCTTTCATGATATAAAGATACAGAATAGTTATTATTGGGGATCATCAATATTTGATAATGTTTTGATAGTGTTTTACAGTTTCCAAGTGTGTTCTAAATTTAATGTTCTAAGAATTTTATGTGGATCTTTTCTTAAAATATTACTTGTCATTTATGATTAACTTCTTAGACATATCTATGATAATTTTCAATAATTGCTCTTTTGAAATTAGAGTCCTTTAAGCTTCTTATGATTCAATCTAAAACGTTTTCAAATGTAGAGCATACAGAGTAGGTTATTACCGAATTATCTATATCATCGATAACTTTCTAAATTTAGTAATTTTATTTTCGGTTTTCATGATGTAACTTCTTTGTTTTATTAATTGTTGAATTTAACTGTAAGAGGTGACAATATAGTTGATACCTTCTCTCTATTTCGTTGTCTCTCTTGTCATTTCTGGTTTCCCGTTCTCTAGGTATGTTTATCAAGCGTCCCTTTTATTAAGTTATATTGTGTGTGCTTCTAAATTCTAAATTCCAAATTTCATAGCACGGCACAATTCGCTGCGCCACTCTGCTACTTTTGCTCCTTTTATGGACTTATTATGTTAATTTCAAATCAGTTTATTCATAAAATTGATAAACATTCTCATGGCTAATGAATGCTTGATTCCAGAAATGAGTATTGAAGTTTGGAGCAGCATACAAATGCTGAAGATAAACTAATTGAAGTTGAATTTTTTATTATTTTATTAATGTGATCAATATTAATATTTTCCCTGTCTGTGTGCCCTATATTCAGCTGTGATGCCCTAGCTCAAGGCATTATACTGGTGTAGGGACAATTTTATTTTTTGAGATTCTTATAGAAAATGACATATTAGAAATAGTCAGAAATTTAGTAGAAGCTATGATATGTCAGAAGACTGTAGTGACAGTAGCACTGCAGATTGTAGCCTGGATAATTGAGAATAAAGTTGAAGTAAGGTTAGCTTTAAGATCTCATAGCACAATAAAGGAAATTAGCTCTCGAATTCTATATTTATTGGAAGAACTTGAATCAATGTCGGAACTGACTAGAAAAGAAATTGTGAAATTAGAATCAAAGATTCTTCATCTCATTTCAGTGATTGAACAATCTTTGAAAGCCTTTCCAACAATAACACCAGATAAACAAGGAAAATCATTGACCTTGTTGTATGAAATGATAAATATGTTGCCTTCTATCATTGCTCGTACTGTAGATTTGCAAAGTAAACAAGTGAAGAGTAGGCCTCCTTCTCCAGCTAATATGAAATCGCCTAGTGCATTCTCATTTCCAAATACATCAAATGTTGTAGTTACAAATCAACCAGGTACAAGTAAACTATTGAATATACCTTCTGTGAACATAATAAATTCGCCAACTGGAGAGGTGAATGCAGCTGCAGGCCCTGACAATAATATAATTTTGAGTCAAAATCAAAATCAGGTACAACATTCAATGTATTCAAAAAAACATAACCCCATTGAATCTTTGACTGAAAATTTGAAACCTACTGATGGTCTGAACATTCATGATTTGTTATCGTTTCTAACTATTGCACTAAAAATTCAGTCATTTTCTCAAATAGATGACGGCCAGATGCTAAAACTATTAGGCCATTCACAGTTGGGCCTCTATGTGATAAAATCACTATGGCGATCAATTCAAGTCACTCTTTTGATAAATTCCACCAGGAGGTTCTGAACTATTTTGTACCACAGAGACTTATGTTAACAATAGTGAAAGATCGATTTTATCGACTGCAAGCGCCGGTTGAGCCTATATCAGCTTACGTAGTGTCGATAAAAGACAGTGCTTTGCTATTGAGATTGGAGAAATCAGAAGCTGAAGTTGTATCTACAATATTAAGTGGTCTGAGTCCTCACGAAAGGTCAAGGTTAATTTTCATGAACAAACCTACAACTCTAGCCCAATTAGATGAAATCTGTATCCAGGCACAAAATTTACATTTTGCAGACATCAAGAGAGATGCTTTCTATAGGACTAATAAGGATAATAACAATACACCTCAATTTGAAAAGAGACCCATAAATAACTATCCCAACAGAGGATACAGGGCAGCAGCCTGCCTGTTTTGACCAGTGGAGAAAAGTCAGGTTTTGGCTAAAACCTGACAAGACCCTGGTGCAACATCGTTGGGACCGGGAAAGATAAGAGGACCTCGAGTAAGGCGAAGGGAGGCCTTTCTCGACCCCGAGACATGATCCTAGTCGCAGGAAATAGCTGGTGCCTGAGGTTAGGGACCTGGTGACCAGTAGTGACGCCCGGTGCAAGGGCTCTCATACCTTGCTATTTCATCCTGGAATAGCAAGAAGACTTTGAGAAAGGCTTGGGAAGGCTTTTCTCGACCTTGAGACGTGATCCTGGCCGCAGGAAATAGCTGGTGCCCGAGGTTAGAAACCCAGTGCCTGAGGTTAGGGACCCGGTGACCAGTTGTGATGCCCGGTGCAAGGGCTCTCATGCCTTACTATTTCTTCCTAGAATAGCAAGAGGACCTCGAGTGAGGCTTGAGAAGGCCTTCCTCGACACCATGACACGATCCTGACCCCAGGAAATAGCTGGTGCCTGAGGTTAGGGACTCGGTGACCAGCTGTGATGCCCGGTGCAAGGTCTCCCATGTCTTGCTATTTTGTCCTAGAATAGCAAGAGGACCTCGAAAAAGGCTTGGGAAGGCCTTTCTCGACCTCGAGATGTGATCCTGGTCACAGGAAATAGCTGGTACCCAAGGTTAGGCACCCGTTGACCAACCACGGCAACCAGTTCCAAGGCTCTCAAACCCTGCTATTTCGGATCCCAATAGCAGGAGGACATCCAGTGGCAATCGGGAATGTTCCTCTTGTACCATAGATCTTCCTCATGGCAGACACCAGATCGGTCCTATTCCTCTCACTCCATGCCCAACCCTGTTAGTCAGTGCAAAAGCATGGCTCCTCTTACCTGAAAGAGGGAAGCATTTCTCCAAAGTACTCAAGACCCTGTTTCAACCCCTGACTCGAACGAGGGTGGTTGACAGACGCCTCACCAAGCCTCCAGTCCCCTGCTGTGGCTCACCCCAGATGCCGACTGAGTCTAGCCGGCCCAGAGCGACACTGGGGATTCTGATAGAAGAAGGTGTGGGCAAAAATGTACTCAGAAGATTGGCGCCCAACGTGGGGCTAAAGGTAGGAGGGGAAAAACAGCAATGAGTATGGAAGAGAAGTGTAATCATGCTGGAGTGGACAAAGAGGCGTGAGAGAAAAGCAGTGATCCGGGAGTGTCCTGGATCTACAAACTCCACCTTAATGAAGCAGTGAAGCTAGCAAAATTGGCGGGGCTACCTACAACAGGTACAATGGCAGAGCTGGAGAAGGTTCTAGTGGATCACCACAGGAGGACAGCAGGCAAATCCAGCAGTCCAAACCAGGCTAGCGATGGAGCTAGTGTGAGCTACCATGAGGCAGAAGGAGCAACATCACTGTGGTCTCCTGTAGAGGAGGATCACCAGGAGTCTCCCAGACATGTAAAACTACCCGAGAAGGCATCACCAGCTTCGGATGATGAGTCAATGAGTAAATGAAACTCATTCATTATCTGTTGATAAGGAATATTTGGATAAAACTGTGCAGGCATTGAATAACATTGTTATAACAAAACAAGAGTTTGAAGATAGATTATCTGCAATGACTAATACAATAAAGACAAATCTTATGGAGGGGATTGAACAATTTGTTTAAAAAAATGATCAAAATACATTGCTATCTACGTTTGCCAAAACTTATGTATTGAAAAATGATCTGAGTAGTGGAATGCAAGCATTTTTTAAGGAAGATGAATCACAAGCTACAGTCAAAACAATTCGTGAGGAAATAGCATCTTCAATTAAAAATACTGAGAATGATGAAGTGACAAGATTACAATGTTCACCTGCATTTATTGATCATCTCACTTTATTTGTTCATAGAATAGTCTACCAAATAGTAAGGAACTACGCAAAAGTTAGTTTTCATATGAATTGGATTGAGGCAAAACAGCATAATTTGACAGATGATCAAGTAGGCGATTTAATTACCGATAAAATGGGTCTTAGTATCTACGGGAATGTTCTAAAACCCTCAAGTTAGAATCACATCAATCGATTTCACTATGCAAGTTGCTTGGGAGAAATTGCATGAGAAATAGATAGCTACATTCTATTTCAACGTGAGAGAGTGTTCTCTACTTCACAACCATTTTTTCCAATTGTAATGGATTTTCCAAGGTGAAACAAGATTATGGATAAATGTGCTAATGGTCGAATTTGAGATGAATCAGAGCAGAGATGCATTCGTCCTTGTAAGCTCTGTGAAGTAAACATGCTAATGATCAAGTATTGAATTAGACCAGAACCGCATTCGTCCTTGTAAGGTCTCTGAACTGAGATTTTGAAAACGTGTTAATGTTCAACTAGGAGGAGAATTGGTGCATAATGATATCGCCCAAGGTTGTCTCACAGGAAGCATGTATATGATTGAAATTAGTGTATTCTTATCTATAAACGTTGCTACATTGTGCTGTGAGATGAGTGAAAACTGCAACAAAGAAATGACACTCTTTGATATGTCAATTTTCAATGAACTCTCATTGGAGATATATTCCATTAAAGCATTACATAATGTTTTTCAGTTTGATTGGTTCTAAGTTAAGAATGTAAGATTTGGTGAGGATGATTTGATTCATATCAATATAGATTCAGAAGACAACTTTGAATTCCCTATTATCCTTCCAAAAGAATATTCAACTGTGCTGAATACACACAACATAAAGAGTTTTAAAAGCAAAAGATGGGATTTGAATGTTTCTGCTGGGCATGTATCCTTGAAAGAATGGTAAAATCTCCTCTTACTTGTTAAGTACATCTAGAATTCAACTGATGAATGGAAAGCAAGCAATTAACAAATAGAGTTTTAGTGAAAATCTGAGAGTTTCACTTCAATCTATGTCTTACACAAAGATGTTTCAGTTGAATCTGTCAGTAAGATGTTTGTTTCACTTAAATGTGACAGTTAGACAAAGATGATTCAGTTAAATCTGTCAGTAAGATGAGATTCTCGTTTCACTTAAATGTGACAGATAGACAAAGATGTTTCAGTTGAAGCTGATAGTAACCTTTCTCTACTTTTTATCATTCTCCTTCTTCACCTTCCAAACTCGATTCACTTTAATCTATCAGCAGGAGAGTCATTGAATTTCTCATTCTTCTTCTTCAAGGTAAAAATCTCACAGCTAGAAGTAAGATGTTCCAGTTAAATCTGTCAGTAAGATGTTCGTTTCACTTGAATCTGGCAGTAGAATGCCTCTCTCTCTCACATCTCTGGTTAGTGGGGAGGATATTTTTATTATTCTTCCCAAAGAATGGACATTGATATGTCCAAAGCTCCGCCAATTTATGTAGATGCATAACAATATGATTATTATCTATAGTTATTATATTACAAATTGCTTTTTCATATCATATACAGTTCTATAGTTATTTTCCTAGTCTATATTATGTAAATTCATCTATAATTTTGCTGTATTGTAAGCTATTGTATATAAGTGTATAAGCCAGTATATATTGTAATCTACATAAATAAAGTACTCAATCAATCAATCAATCAATCAATCTCTCTCTCTCTCTCTCTCTCTCTGCTATAAATCATCAAATAGACCGTGACTAAATGTAATTGGGCATGACTATCTATAAATGAAATAGAGCATAACATAGAGAGAGAGAGCATCATTATCTTCTTTTTCTTCTTCTTCTTCTTCTTCTTCTTCTTCTTCTTCTTCTTCTGGGATAGACCATGACAGAGAGAGAGAGGGGGGAGAGAGAGAGAGAGAGAGAGTGAGAGGTTCTTCTCCTTCTAAGGAGCGTTGGAGGGGTGTGGGAGGTTCGGCATGAGCGGGGGTGGTGGGGGGTACATAGGATGGGTGGGGGGTAGGGGGAGTGGTTGGAAAAGTCGTAAAAAAACGTCCCAGTACCTGTAAATAGAAGCTTCTATCCAACCACGAAAAATTCCCAAATCCCACAAACTCCAAAGCTCTGAATCACCTACTTCCCTGGAATTGAAGACCTCAAACCTGTCTTCGAAGATCTGTTCCATGTTGTCTCGTCCAATCCCTCTACCAAACACCTTTTCCAGCAACCACCCACCCTCATTTATGAGCAACCTACCAACCTCAAGAAAATTCTCAGTAAAAACAAATCACTCGCCTCTGATGAAATCCCAACTCCACCTGGTACCCTACCTTGCAAACGCCCCCACTGTAAAACCTGCCCTATCACTGATTCTTCCATTCCCTCTACCAGTCACATCGCCAACTGCACCCACCAAATCCATCAATCCAGTAATTGCATCTCCAAAAATTGCATATACCTCCTTTCCTGCAACTCCTGTCCTGCCTTCTACATAGGTGAAACCACCACTGCCCCAAACCTACAGATCAACAATCAGAGGGCTTCCTTTGAAAATCATACTTCCCTACCCATCCCTACCCATGGCTCTGAGCACAACAAGAACTTTGACCAATGCTTCAAAGTCGAAGTCCTTACCACCCTCACTCTCACAGTCCTCTCCATAGATGTCAAGATGGAAGAATTGGCTTTTATTTGGGAGCTGCTTCCAGTCCTGGTCTCAACAGACAGCAATAATACCATAGCTACCAACTGTTTGATTAGATTGAAATGAATTTCATCATATCATATCAAATTTCAAAGCTATCAAATATATATATTTAATGTTCAATAAAAATGAAAAATAAATTGCATTCAAGTTCAATTCTACAATGCCTTTCTCCAATTTTAGTCTTATTCTTTTTTGATTTCTGATTTTGAATCTCCTCTTTTCTATCAATCCATAATCTTCACCTTTCCTTATTCATAACCCACTCAAATCTTGAATATCCCGTTTGTAACCGCCCCCTAAATACCCCATAATGTCCCCTGAATCTCTACCCTTTTCCTCTCCATCCGTCTGCACCGTGTAATCTGTGGTCTCTGCTGCTACAATTGACTCTCCTTGCGTACTCTGTGGTCACATGACCATTGGATTTCAAACTGCAGTCTGCTCGGTCAAGGAAGGGAACTCAGTTCCCGAAAATTTCCCCCATTTCTATTGTAAGTTTTCAACTGTTTTCAATCTATTTATGCCTTATGTCCCCTGTTTTAATTAATATATGTTAATTCATATATAGATGAATGAATATATACATACAGAAATCGCTCACTTAATATAATACAAAATGTATGTTAATTCTACTATTGCTTTTCTTGAAAGGTGCTTGAGGACTGAGCCAGTAATCATATCGAATCCAGGGGTCTTTTTGTTGTTCAGATTTCTTATTTCTCTTCTACTGTGACTCACATTATTCCTTGATTTGGCTTGAAAATGCTCTCCTCTGCCTCTGAAGTGTCGTCCTCAGCTCTTTTATTCAGTTGAAAATCAATCACAAGATGATCTGCAAACGTCTGTGTCTCTTCATCACTACTATTTGCCCATTCTTCTTTCCTCCTTGTTCTTTTTTTTTGGGAGGAGGAGATTGATGGATGAGGTTTTTCATTTTCTCGGCTGCCTTCCAGAGTGAGTGGTTCATTCGACGTCCTGCTCCAAGATTTATTAAGGAACTATTGATTCATTCATTCTTGATACATTGAATATCTCTCCTTAGTTCTTGAGTTTTCTCATAACCATTTCTCTGATTCTTGCTGAGTAATTATATCCAGTGGTTCTTCTACTGATCTGTGGAGTATAACATCATGCTGCCTGTTGTACATCAGTAACAAAGTTCTCTATACTCTGTACAAAATTACTTTTGACTTGAGATGGACATGCGCCTCAGAGAAGGTATACAGCGGCAGGGATACGACGGCGGTGATGTCGCCATTCTGAACTGGCCAGCGTTCTCTAATCTATAGTAAGTATTCAAGCGCTCATGTTAAACTTACGAAATTTCCTCTCTGCAAGCTCTGACTCAACTGACTCTAATCAACAAATTGGCAACTGCGCTTCCACCTATGATTCCATCCATCACTGTAATTAGCTGACCTCCCTCCATTTCTCTGTGCTGCAAATTCCTTACAGTCAAAAGTAATTTTGTACAGAGTATAACACCTGATCAATCTGTGTTTCGTTCTCAACTCAAGGTGAGGTTTAAAACTCACAGTGGAACAATATGCTCGAATTCCCATCAATACAACATCAAAAGTAGCTTAGTACCCTGTTTCATTGAATTTATATGGATTTTCAAAGTTGTAAAGTAACCTTTGAAACACTCTATATGAATAAATACTACTCACCCATGATTTTGCTTCTTGTATCATCCCAAACATCATTCTTGGAAAGAGCTGTAAAAATCATTTGTCACTGAACACTCAAGTTTGAATAAATTAATGGAGACTTGGAGAAAATATCAGCTGTGTTGCCAAATTATGCGGGATCTTGATGTTTCCATGCATGCATGCATGCATAACTGGATATACTCAAATTGACAACACTGGATCGTGTTGCCGAATTGCATAAATGCTTCATGTGGGCTTCCATGAAAGAAGATTGAAATTTTGCACATCTGGCAGCACGGATATCTTCTGAAAGTCTAAACTTACTCCATACAGAATATACACACAATCGGAATAGTCTATACATTATGCTTGGTCAAGACATTTGAACATGTTCAAATCAGAAATGGTTCACAATGTGTGCACTGTCGATTGAAATGCTACTTATTACTGGTGAAAGAATGGATTAAAGCTAATTTTTCCGGATTTTCTGAACCAGCAAAGACAAAAGAAATGTTTTTGTCCGATGGCTAGAAAAGTGGTAAGCATTCTGAAAGTACAATCTGGGACGAACCTTACAAATCTTCAGTATTTCAAGGATCAGTGAATGGTGAATTCAATGCACGTCCTCTCAGTGATTAAGCATACATTTGGTATGTCAGTACAATCATAATAAAGATGACATAGGAAGGTATATCATGGTATGAGTTGTTCATGTCCAAATTTCAAACCAATTGTTTGTCAACTCTTATGGAGATTATTCACATAATTTTGACAAATTAATTGATAATTTTTATTTTTCAATGTTCCCTGAACATAAGCAAATTGCGTTTTGTGAAACAAAATTTTCTCAAGTGTCAAGCACGGGTTCACTGCTACTACCAATAAAGTTGAAAGGATGATGTATAACATTGACAGAATCCGTCATGATATATGGGTTGCAAGGGTGGGATGACACTAAAAAGTGAAAATCAGATGAATTCAGTGTTCTTCTTCTTCTTCTTTCAAGGATTAGGCGTACACACCTGTTCCGCTTTCAAAGGATATAACTATTTACTCTACCATCTTTTCAGAGGTCTGCCAATATCCCTTCTACCGTAGGGTCTATATTTCATGACAGCCTTTGGTATCCTAGTATCTTTAGTGAACCTGGTATCTAGTGGACCTTGGTTTAGTGAACCTTGGTACCTAGTAGAATTCAGTGTTTATTCTACTTAGTCCAGGCAATGAATGCTCAAATAAGGGCGTGGAAAGAAATGTTTGGAAGACAATTTTTGACCCCACAGTTCTGTTTAGAGTAGTAAGGAGGTAAACATATCAAAAGTCCCCATCCCTACACCCTGTGCTAAGGTGGTGGGGGTGGTTTGAAGGTAGCATTTTTTGGTTCATTCAAAAAACTCAAAAAATATGTATCCTTAAGACTTGACTGTGATATAGAAAATTAAAGCTCACATAGTTTTCTACAATATTATTTATTGCACAACTTTTTTGATATATCCTCTAGTTTTCAAGATATCCGCTCTTGAAGGTGTGACATTTTTGAAAAAATCATGTTTATCACCATTTTTTTTTTCTATTTCTGCTCTTTCAACTTTTCAAAAATCGACGAGAAAAAGCCATGCTGATCATGAGCTTATAGAGCATTATTATTATCTTAAATTTGATGTGTAATTTCACACTTTTACGAATTTCTCTTCACCTTCTGCAGCAGCTTTAGTTTTGTGTGTGAAATCTCCATTTTTGCAACAATAGATCAATAATTGACAAAGGAATTTGGAGGGAATGTTTTAAACAAAATTTTTGACTTTGCAGCTTTGTTGAGACTAGTTAGAAGGAGAACATATCAAAAGTTCTCATTCCTAACTCATGTGATAAGAGTCAGTGGTTTAGAAGTTTCATTTTTCAGCGTTTTGCTTCCACGCTCATATCTTGAGAACAATGCTTTCAACCGACATAACCAACTATTCAGAAATGAAGATTGATAAATTCTCTACACTTTTTGTTGGGTGGAATTTCGTGATATCATCAACAGTTCCCGAGATATTCGCTCTTGAAGGTGTGTAATTGTTGAAATAACAGGTTTTTATCCAATTTTTTGCTCTTTCAGGGCTTATAACTCTCCAACAATGCATCGTAAAAATTGATGCTTATCGTGTGTTTGTGGAGCATTGAATCCTCTTTGGAATGATTAATTATCTCACTATTCCAAGTTAACCTCACTATTCCAAGTGAACCTCAAGCAGTCACCCATAAAAATTGATAAAAAACAATGTTTAGCAATAGCAGAATTTCTGAGTGTAAGAGAACCAACTATTACAATAAATTCTCTCACAACTTTGGAAGCTGATCCCTTCCAAGAACGTTTAGAAGTTGAACGTTTAGAACAAGATTGTTGGAAAACTGAGTCACCTTCTGCACAGCAAGTCCAGCCTTCTGAAAAGATATGCATCCACCTTTAAAGAAACAGGGTTAGAAGGATGCCAAGCATATGAAGAACATCGCACCCCTACCACCAGTGATAGACCAACTGCAAGACGTACAAACTGAGTCCTCAATCATCTTAGAACTGTTGTGGAAGAGCACATTGTCGAGATGCTAGATGAGAGGGTTATTGTTCCATCCAATGGCCCATGGAGTGCACAAGTAGTTCTTGTGAAAAAGAAGTTCATGGATGGTAACATCAATTATCGTTTTTGTACAGACTTTCATTCACTAAACGAGGTCACCAAGGCTGATGCTCATCCTCTGCCCTCAATTAATGAGACCATAGATAATTGAGGCAGTTTTGAATACTCCTCCACCATTGATCTCCACAATAGATACCATCAGATCTGGATAGCTGAGAAATACCAGGAGGAAATAGCTTTTATCACAGTGGAAGACCACTTATAATATGAATGAATGGCTTTCGGCTTGACAGGTGCTCCTGTGACTTTTCAATGCTTGATGGACAACCTCTTGACTAAATTTTGAGAATGGACTGCTTTGTCCATTGAGAAGATGTAATTGTATCCAGCTCATGGATATCTCAGCATGCAGAACGAATTGATCATGTCCTCTGTATTTTTGAAAATGCAAATTTGAAGGTGAATTTGAAGAAATAAAATTTTGTCTGAAGCTCTGTTCAATAACTGGCATACCTGGTAACATCTAAAGGGGTGAAACCAGATCTGGCAACGATTCAGGCTGTGAACAATTATCCAGTACCTAGAAACATCATGTAAATTCATGACTAGCTTGGGTTACTTGGTTACTGCCAACAATTTGTGAAAAATTCAGCTGAGATTACTCAACCCTTCTCACAAGCCACCATGAAGGGTCTGTCATTCGTGTGGGGCTCCAAACGAATGCAATCTTTTGAAAAATTAGAGCAAGTGTTGTGTTCAGACCAGGTTTTGATTTTCCATGACTCTCATAAGAGGTTCAGGGCTCCAACAGACGTATCAGGGATGGCCGTGGGTGCAATCCTATCTCAGAATACAGAGGACGGGGAACGACCTATGGCATATGCCAGCCATCAGCTAAATGCTGCAAAAAATAACTATAGCACAACTAAGAGTGAGCTGTTGGCAATGATCTTTGCCACCAAGCAGTTCCGTTGCTATCTACTGGGGAAGAAATTCCAACTTGTTACTGATCATGCTGCCCTTGAATGAATGTTAATCCTGTGTGACCCATCATCACATGTAACAAGATGAGCAATAAGATTATTGGAGTTTGGTTATGGAGTGGTGCACAGTTAGTACAGTCAAGGTCTTTGACAAATGTCTTCCACTTTACTAAATGTTGTATACATCTTGCCACATGCAAGCCTGCTAGAGGTTCCAACGTTGGTTCTGAGAGCATCACCTCAGTAATAGGAGTATTGGTATAAACATCTGCCAGCTCCTCGAAATATGCGGGTGCAGTCAGACTTTGTATCACATACATGTGAAAGATCTTTTTATCATCGGTGGATGTAGTGACAATGTGGCTGGCAGACGTTACAGCATGCTGCTCCGTTTTTTCTTTCATCGCTCTATTTAGTTGAATTGAATGGCTTGGCCTGTTCCTTTCCACCGCTAGATGATGGGATCAAACGCTGGCCCTTCATCTTGTGCTGTATTTCTGGAGGGACTTTTTCAGCCGCAGAGAAAAACTTTTCTGGTGCAGCCGGCTTGCGCACCGGACAGAGTCTCTTGCCACTATTTTCACTTGTATTCTCATTAGTCATCGGCTGTCCCTCTCTTCTCTTCTTCTTATTGTCTTCCCGCTTTGTATGTCCCAAGGATAGTATATATACTATTCTTGCGTATGTCCATCTGTAGGATCAGATTCGGTACTACTGTGGGTCGGCATCTAAAATGGGATAAGTCCAATTTATCCAAATTAGGGTTTTTGTGGCATGTCAATCACAGGGCTATTCCTCAGATGTTTAGAAGGTTAGAGGTCACATATTGTATTCACAACCTTCACAATGGAAAGAGTGTCTAATGATGTACTTGAAATTATTCTGTTATGTAGAAAGGGCAAATGACTTACCTCCTTTTACATGATCAGAGGAAGCTCCTGATTTTTGTGTAAAATGGGACAATACATACATTACTATTGACTTGGGTATCTGCTTACGCACTGGTACTGTTCATGTAATCCCAGCCAAAGTCACAAGACTAAACACCTCGATTCCCAGCCAGCAGCCACATTCCACATTATTGTTTTGATGAAATGTTACATGCAGACAAGCTATTAGATCTCAATAAGGCAATTTGGAAGACTTTCACAAAAAAATGAATTTCATTTGGGAAACAAAACAACAAATAATAAGGAGGAATTCTATTAATAAAACTGGAATGTAGTAATTTTGAAAAATTTTACATTGGTCAAACATGTAGATGTTTTCAAAAAAGGTTCAGTGATCATTTTCAGGCTTTTAAATCGAAAACTAATACAAAAATATCGGCGTCTGAAAATTTGAATGATAATAATCATGATTATATTGATATAAATTCTTAAATAGGAAAATTAAGCTTTGGTAGCCAAAGGCCCGGTTGCACAAAAGCCAATTAAATTTTAACCGTGATTAATTTCACGAGGACAAATCAGAAAAGTCGTCTTCTCTAAAAGATCTTCTCTGATCGTTTCTCGTGAAATTAATCACGGTTAAAATTCAATTGGCTTTTCTGCAACCGGGCCAAAGAGTAATAAATTGAATGTAAGAGTAGAAATTCATATTTATAAAACTGCAAAATGGGATAGGAATTATTTTATAAATATAATCCAATTCATCTTTAATAATCCTATTTTTGATAAAATCAAAAGTAAATTATATTATTGCAACCAAAAATAATGAATGAGAAATAGACTAAATGAATTTTATGAAATTAAGCACATAGACATTTATATTATCTCGTATTAACTTGTTTATTTTTGCATTTTAACTTGAAAATGGCCAAAGTAGACTGGAACTAGTTGTTGAATGTTTCAAAGTTTTTAAATGTTCTGAAAAAAACTGGTACCTACTTCATGTTTTTATTAATTATAATCACTATGAATCGCCTCAAGTGTTTTATTAGTGTGGAAACTCATAGCATAATTCAAAAATCAGAACTACAATATAAATTGCATTGACACCCTCTTTTTCATGACTAAATTGACTGGACTGATATGATAATTAAATGAAAAAGATTCTATTCATTCAAAAGCAGTACAATATCAGGGGAATTTGTTCCTTATTATTGAAACAAAGAGATGTACAGTAATATAATGATTTAACATATTGATAAGGTTCTCTCATATGAATGAATAAAACAAGAAACGCCCCGAGGCCTTGTCTGTGTAGGGTGGTATGCATAGATCTTGAAATTAGAGCTAAGAGCTACGTGGGTGATTTGATGTGACCGACTGGTCCCTGAATATTACAAAAAAATACTGCTTGAATTGACATAAATTAGAAGAAAAAAGTGGACTTTACATGAATAAGCTATTATCAAAGAATATACAATTCTTAAAATACTCTGACTACCAAATTCAGCATATGAAAAATTAACCTCCAACTCTAAAAAGGGTATGTTGATGAATGATGAAATCTATTTCACATAAAATAATCCCACGGGAAAACAGAAAAATACAAATACTAATCCAGTATATCATTCTTCATGAATATGTATTAGAAAAAAGAAAAAATACTTATGGTGAATGATAGGTAGAACGAAGACGGCGCGCATGCAGAAGTTATGTCAAGCTGTCAGAAGGGTGTATCAGTGGGGTACAAAGAAGGAGCGCTCTGAAATGATGTGCTCTTTCTTCGTATCTCAACAACTCGAGTTTGACAAGGGTTTAAAATTCGGGCTTAGCTTGAAACATATATATCCACATTACTTGTGATTTATAATAATTGAACGAGCGTTAGTGAAGTTCTCTCTTTTGACCTAATGAAGGCGTTTTCTGTCTGTTTGTAGGTTTGACAGGAACTTTAAAGAGAATTGATCAGTCAGCTTACTGCAACAATATTGGGGGAATGCTTGAAAGTTGCAATAATTTCAACAACATAGAAGTCTTAATCACTCCTATAATGTTGTTGAAATTATGGCAGCTTTCAAGCAGCATATAAGTGAATTATCAGAATTATACAAAAAATGAATTAACACTTGAAATTGAACACAGAAATGAAAGTTTGCTGTTATTTTTGCTAGTTAGCTGACAAAAATCTAAGTTCACTGGAATTCACATCAATGAATTCGGCTCAAATCTGATCACTCCAGCACATCTGGAGAACACTAACTACAGAAATCTACAGAACTAATATTTTTCAATATTCACCATTTGGTCCTCAACATAGAAGTCTAAATTACTCCTATGTTGTTGAAATTATGGCAGCTTTCAAGCAGCATATCAGAATTATCAGAATTATACTCCAGACAAAAAATGAATTAACACTTGAAATTAAACACAAAAATTGAAGTTTGCTAGTTAGCTGACAAAAATCGAAGTTCACTGGAATTCACATCAATAAATTCGGCTCAAATCTGATCACTCCAACACCTCTGGAGACCACTAACTACAGAAATCTACAGAACTGATATTTTTCAATATTCACCATTTGGTCCTTAACACGTCGATTTTTGGTGAGGGGATTTATTGAAGAGAAGAGAACTAGAATATAGGTAGTAGCATCTATATCCATATATATTGTGATAATTTCACGAAATCAGGTAGGAAACAGGTGGAAAAAGGTGCAGCAAGTATGAAGGTGCGAAGAAGGAGCGGCGAGTGCGGAAGTGCGGAGAAGGAGCACACCAAAAGTATGTGCTCCTCATTCACACCCTCACAAAATTGATTTATGACCAACATTCAGCCAGGTAAAATGCGCTCCTTCTTCATACTTTCATGATGACAAAAGTACTGGGTTTTGCGCAATGTAATCTGAATTTCTGAGTGTGTTTACATTGATGATCATATCTCAATCACATTTTACTTCCTTGCCCTATTACCATAGGTAAGGAAAGTATTGCTTTCTGAAGAAAAAAGTACCCCAATTTCTAAATTTCTATACGTTTCAAGGTCCCCTGGGTCCGAAAAAGTGGTTTTTGGGTATTGGTCTGTGTGTGTGTGTGTGTGTGTGTGTGTGTGTGGTGTGTGTGTGTGTGTGTGTGTGTGTGTGTGTGTGTGTGTGTGTGTGTGTGTGTGTGTGTGTTATGGCATATATATACATATTTATTATGGTGACATGAATAGAATAGGATGACTGCCTTTATTTTTCCTAGAGAGCGGAGTAAGGGCGCAGTCGACCCTCTCTTACACTCAACTCTCTATTGAGTATTATAACAATAAAAAATAATACAAATAATATGATTAAAAACAGACAATAAATAAATAAATGTTCATTTCCCGAAAAAACTTAAACTGCAACATCAATTACACAAAATATTAGATTAATTACAATATTACATACAATAGTTAGTTACAAAAATTATTATAATATGTCCTCTATTTGTTTATTTTTTTCTGTGTGGAAATTGACCTGCTCCACTATGGCATACCATGTTCTAGAGTAGATTTTGTTAGTTTTCTTGGCATATTATTAATTAGATAGTGATTAGTAAGTCATTAGGTGGTTAGTTGTTTAAAATAATGTTTTCTATGTTCTGTCTTCCATTGCTCATTAACCAATTGTGTACTATTGTTTTGAAATTTCTAGGATGATTAATCTGTTCAAAGTTTGCAGGAAGTAGATTATATAATTTCGGTGCTGAATGATTGAAATGTCTCTGGTATAGTGCCTCCCTTGCAACACTGGTGATGAGGAGATTCCTGTATCTGGTGTTGTGGTTGTGGTTTCCTGTTTGAAATGTTGGGCTCTTGTGTAATCTGCATAGCATCTCCTTGGAGTAAAGCTGTCTTGGATCCATCACGTCAAACTCTTCGATGAGCTGGTCTGATGAATAACATGGAGGCTTCTGGTTGATGTCCCTCATGATCAGCTTCTGTACCTGAGGAGCGGTTCGATGTGCAAGAAGCTCGCACCTTCCCATCCCACAATACCATACAGCATGAGGGACTGTGCAAGAGTG
>NC_052512.1:14917812-15095976 GCF_014356525.2 Nilaparvata lugens
ATGTTGATATTTTTATGTCTTCTTGAACATCTTCTCGATTACCCACACGCACAAGCCTAGGCACTTTGTGGGCATCATCATTCCTCAGTCAAAGATGACGTAATTTTTTCAGGTACCATACGATCTGCTATATTTTTATTCAGGCCTATATTTCATTTTTTATCACGATTTATTTAGGCTTAAGCCTGTGTTAATTTTCTATAAGTTGAGTAATACTGGATAATTATTGAAAAATAAATAAATAAATTCTTGATTTTCTTATACTTATAAGGGCACCATACCTTAATTTTTCTCTGTAGAAAAAAATATTATGTTGTAATATTACATTTTCTTCTCACATTGGAATCGAATCTTCAATTCAAGATCTATGAAACTTTATAGTAAATATCAGAGTCATCAATAGACGGATAAACTTTTCGACGGAGAATTTTTTATCGTAAATGATTGTTGCATTGTTCCATGGTGTCACCGAGGCTGAGAAACAGAATAAATAGTTTATTTAAATAGAGAATATATATATGAAAGTTTAAAATAACAGTTTCAAAATAAAGTTTTATTGAGAACAGATGTAGAATGTGAATTCTAAACTTGTAAGTTATAATTTTTTGGTGACGTGTCTGTAAAAATCGACACCGAACAAGGCGTTGGCTCTGTGACTTGTAACTTAGGTTTTTCCTGTTCTGCCCTCTCTAGAAAAATGGCTGGCTACGTGTGTTGTTGTAAAATGTTGCTCTGAATCATTTTCGTTTATTAATGTTTTAAATTGAGTTTTAAACAAATTTTAGTGTTCTATTTTGTTCGTAATTTGCTATTTGTGTTTTCAAGCCAATAGCCACTGTTTTTCAACTGTAAACTAGATAAGTATTTTAGTTCGTAGTTACTCTAAAAAATTAGGCTTATAAGATATAGTTCTTTGTGTATTTGTATGAATTCATCTGAAGATTATAAGTTAATTTGCTCTGAAAACTGGATTTCTCATTCATAGGCGATAGATCCATTCACAATTTATCAAGAATCTATTTCATTGGAGCCGACAACTATCTTTAGGTTAATAGGTGTTAAATGCTATTCCAACCGATTAAGGAAAAATTGGTAGCACGGCAAATGTTACCCCTGTGGTGGGACCGAATTACAAAATAAATATGTCCCAAATGGTACACCATGAAATCCCTGGTTATAAAAAATTATTAGTAGGATAGATATCTTGATAGGTTATGAATGGTATACTGCTGAGTGGGGAATCGGTTCAAGAGAGATCAAGTTTTAATGAATCAGTGCATATTACAAAATGGCAAACATTAAAAATGATCTGAATCTTATAGCATTCTTAACACAAAAGTTTGATGAGCAAAATGCTAGGTTTGATGAGTTAAATGCTAGATTTGATGAGCAAAATGCTAAATTTGATAAGCAAAATGCTAAGTTAGACCAAATGTTTAAAAATCAAAATGCTAGGTTTGATGATATGAAGCAAGAATGTACTAGCATTAGACTAGAGCAGGTTAGTATAAACCTTCTATTGAAAAATGCACATGAAACATTGAAAGATAATCATGAAGATGAAAACAAATTGAAGCATGATAATAGTAGTGTTAAGATACAGGATCAACTCATTCAAGTTTCTGACAATGTAGGCCTAGTTACTGTTGTTGAAAAAGTCAACCTTAATGAGATAGTAGAATTGAGTAAAGAAGTAGGTAGGGAGTTGTCTTCACTGAAAGTCAACTATCATGAAAGTGATATTGCTACATTGAAGGTTAGGAAAACTATTAACAAAGTGAATAATTACATGAGACAGGTTTCTGTAGAGGTTAGGAACAATGTAAACAAAATGAATGTTGCTTTGAGTCAAGTTGATGAGTTCAACTTTCAACTGAGAATTGAAAAGATGTATGCTATGCATTCTCAAGTGAACATGACTAACTTTTGTAGGCAAAACGGCTTTGTTGAAACAAATGAACCCATGAATAAAATCATGTTCTTGAAGAAAACAAAACACAAAGTCTCCATTGATATGTTAGTATTCAAAGGTTGTTTCAAGTTGCTTTCAGAATAGCATAATCGCTACACAGTGTATGGTTAGAGTCCATAATTGTATCTTTTTTCTTTCCTGTAACCTATTTTCTTGGCCCTTAATCTTTTCAAATTTCAATTCTTTCCTGTCTTTGTGTAATGTTCAGTAAATTTCTTCTATGATGCATATCTTAACCAATCTTGTCCATAGTCATTTAAATTTGTATTTTTTTTTCTGAAATAATTTTGGAAGTTAAAATAGTAGCTTATTTTCCTAATCTTTAAATTGTTGATAAAACTTAACTTTTCTAAAATCTATCCATTGTAGTGTAAATAATTGTTTGCTTGTGGTATATTTTTTCATCATGTATCACTAATTTTGAAATTTGTGTTGTTTTAGGGAACTTATTACCCATAATTAATCTTTCTCTTCTTTGTATTGTTTTAGGGAATTTATTCACTCAGTTTTCTATTTCTCTTTTTGTATTTTTTAGGGAACTTATTTACCCATTATTCATCCTGATCATCTTTGTATTATAATCTTGAAATGTTTGTACTTATTATACAGTCTTTAAATTATAAATTATGTTATTATAATAAATAAACTTCAAAATTTGAAAGTATTAATGAATTCTGTAGCCATATATATGTGATGTATTAATGAAAGTTAGCTTGAATAATAATGTTTTCATTGAATAAAAACGTTGTGTTATATTATCAATTGAAATGAGTTAAAGGCTAAAATTTTTCTAAAGTGTTTTGTAATATATATTTTTTTTAATTTTAAAACTGTTTGTTCTATAAATTTTGATATGATTGATTATCGTTTGAAATGGATGCTGGAGTGTATGTAGAATTTTTAGTGGGGTTTGTTGATTAGAATTTTGCTGGTATGTGATTGTTTTTTGAGATGGAAACCCATTATTGCCTAAAGAAGGAATAACAGAGGTTATGACTTAGAGAGGCAGTAATGAGATAATATTTTTTGTGTTGATTACTTATGTTGATTGCCATAGATGCAAAAATAATGATTAATAATGTTGATTGCCATAGATGCAGATTACTTATGAATATTGTTTGCCTTTGAAGCAAAATATTATTGATGTTTTGAATGGCTTCTTGTTTAATGATTGATAGTAAAGTTTTGTCATGAAATGTAGTTTGTGTTTAGAACATTGAAGAGTCGAAATAAACTATAGTATCCAACAAACGATGATTGACAATATTAAATAATTTGCTTTTTATACAATTTTTGAACAAAATTAAAACTAAATAATTTTGAAACCCTGAATGATAAATCATAAATGTGAAATGAACTTGCTATAAATGAAATGTTATATTAAATGATAATGAAATGCAGATATATTATGAAATGATTGTGAATAGAAGACCAATTGTCTGAAATTACTGAAATATATATTGAAATTAATTTTTGTTGTGATGATCTGATGTTTTTTACAAATTTGATAATGATACAGGGTGTTATGAAATTCTATTTCTATTTTGAAGAATGGATTAAATTTTGATAATTGAACAGTGAATAGATGAAAATGAATTTTTTAAAAATTTATCATTGATATGTCCATATTTCACAATTTATGTATTGCTGACTGTATAATAAGATGTTAACAAATTTCAATTTCATAATATTTGAAAATAATTTTCATGTGTATTAGATTGTATTGATAGCCTAATCAAGTTTTTCTTTTAGTTTATAAGCATTTTAAGATAACAGGTACAGCACAGACATTAACATTGAAATAGTTATCATGTGAATCTCGAAATCAGCAACAAGTGAACGCCATGAAGAGTGTTAAGAACATTTGGGTGATTTTTGAACTAGTGTGACTCATCTACGCTGCGGCCTACACCAATAACTACGCCAAAATCTACGCTGATGCCTACACTAATAACTACGCCAATATCAACACTAATAACTACGCCAAAATGCCAAAATCCACGCCGATGCCTGTGCTGATGTCAATGCCTGCGCCAATGCCAATAGCTACGCCAATGCCTGCGCCAATGCCAAAATCTGCGCCAATGCTGATGCCAATGCCAATAGCTACGCCAATGCCTGCGCAAATGCTGATGCCAACACCAAAATCAACGCCGATGCCTGTGCTGATGCCAAAATCTGCGCCAATGCCAATAGCTACGCCAATGCCAATAGCTACGCCAATGCCAAAATCTGCGCCAATGCCAAAATCTGCGCCAATGCCAATATCAACGCCGATGCCAAAGCCGACACCAAAGCATACGCCAATAGCAATGCCAATGCTTATTGCTGACTCTGTATCTCAAACTTCAACACTACTACATTACCTGGAGGTAATTGCCATCCATGTTCACATTCACAACTTTGAATTCAGAATAACAGTCACAGTATCATGAAAGAATTGATTCAAAAATCCTCTCCTAAATTATTCCTGTATGCAGAAATCTAAACCTTGAAAGCTGAAAATATCAAAAAACCAAACCTTACCTAAATTAATCCTCACCTAAATTAATCCTGTATGCAGCGTCTATCTCTTTTCCAAAAAACGAATTACATTGTCATTTCAAGCCTGAAATGTACATTGTATAATTACAAATATGATACAAAATTTATGTGACTCTGTATTGAATTTGGAATGCAGCCGTCTACTACAAACATGAAGCAATGCTAACTGAGATGTCACCTGTATCGAGTTTGGAATGCAGCCATCTACTACAAGCATGAGGCAATGCTAACTGAGATGTCACCTGTATCGAGTTTGATATGCATCAGTCGACTACAAGTATCAGCCCAACACTACGTGCATCCAGATCAGCCCAACACTAACGTCATCACATTGGAGTCACACTTAACTGAAAATCATACTGAGTGCCTTAACGGACTGTTTTCCAAAATGTGCATCAATAAAATCAACCGCGTCAATAGTGAAAGAAATGAACATTTTTTGATTTATTGAAATTTTATGTGAAAATTAAATGTAACAATTCATCAATTCATTTAAAAAAAAAAAATAAATAAAAAAAATAATAAATTTTTCATTCAACATACTAAATTTTTTTTATGCAATAAAAATTAAATTTTTCTATCTATTAAATTTATGTGCAATTTCAAAAAAACTATTCTTTACATATTAAACTTTCTGTTGAGATATTTTCCTTTAAATTATAAAGCTAAATCAAAAGTAATATTGATATTCTATATTTTGAAATATTGTTTGGAAACATATAACAAACACTATTGATGAATTTTTATAATAATTTTCAATATTATAGGATGACATGTAATGTTTTTCTAGAAAAAATTGTTACTGTTCTCGAATTTAATTTTCAACAATTTTCATTAGGGTCAATGTAATTTTTTTTCTTTAAATTTTCAAACAGTAAAATTTTTTTATGTCAAGAGGGGGGTATTTGTAATATTACATTTTTCTCCTCACATTGGAATAGAATCTTCAATTCGAGATCTATGAAACTTTATAGTAAATATCAGAGTCATCAATAGACGGATAAACTTTTCGACGGAGAATTTTTTATCGTAAATGATTGTTGCATTGTTCCATGGTGTCACCGAGGCTGAGAAACAGAATAAATAGTTTATTTAAATAGAGAATATATATATGAAAGTTTAAAATAACAGTTTCAAAATAAAGTTTTATTGAGAACAGATGTAGAATGTGAATTCTAAACTTGTAAGTTATAATTTTTTGGTGACGTGTCTGTAAAAATCGACACCGAACAAGGCGTTGGCTCTGTGACTTGTAACTTAGGTTTTTCCTGTTCTGCCCTCTCTAGAAAAATGGCTGGCTACGTGTGTTGTTGTAAAATGTTGCTCTGAATCATTTTCGTTTATTAATGTTTTAAATTGAGTTTTAAACAAATTTTAGTGTTCTATTTTGTTCGTAATTTGCTATTTGTGTTTTCAAGCCAATAGCCACTGTTTTTCAACTGTAAACTAGATAAGTATTTTAGTTCGTAGTTACTCTAAAAAATTAGGCTTATAAGATATAGTTCTTTGTGTATTTGTATAAATTCATCTGAAGATTATAAGTTAATTTGCTCTGAAAACTGGATTTCTCATTCATAGGCGATAGATCCATTCACAATTTATCAAGAATCTATTTCATTGGAGCCGACAACTATCCTTAGGTTAATAGGTGTTAAATGCTATTCCAACCGATTAAGGAAAAATTGGTAGCACGGCAATGTTTACTACATTTTCTAGAGTGATTAGCCTATTATGTTACCGTATTCAATATTCAATACAATATATTCCTGAAGCTCAAATTTTCTAGTATTCAACTACTGGCTTTCACTCAGTACACGTTAACCTTCAATTTCTAAGATTTTTCACTGATAAAGATGATGTCCAAATCAACCAAAGGCTTGTGCGTGTAGGTATAGCGGGATACGGCAGTGATGTCTTGGAGTCTTTCAAGGTAAGTTCCAGATGTCTTGATGTCATGTCTCCAGACATGCCGTGATGTCTTGAAGTTCAGTGATGTCTAAGGTAGGCTCCGAACTACTCAATTTCAAGAATTGATTATTTTCTGGAAATGAAGTGTTAGCTTTCTTCATGAATCTCTTTCATTAATTGTTTTTTGAAATCTAGTGTTGCTTACTTCTTAGACACTTTACTTTTCTTCTTAGATTACTTTTATTACATTTTTTTTGAAAAATCAGTGGTAAATTGTTTTATGAATTTCATCATTCTTGATTTCTTTCATCAATATTTTCTTCCGAAATACAAAGTTAACTTATTTTTAAAAAAATTCTTGATTTCTTTGAGCTTTTTAGTTTGACAGTGTGATAGCTGGCTTGGGTTCTTGTGGACTAGAAAAGTTCTGAGCCTTTGCTAGCTTTTCCCCACTTGGATGCAAACCAGGTTCACAGCTGATAGTGTTTGATAGTTGACACAGGTCGTTGACAATTTTTGAACACTTTTTTATTAATTTTAAATAAATAGATTCAATTCCTCATCAGGTAAGATTCACAAAAGCAAAGAAAAATAACAATTCATTTCCAATAGATTCCATTTTTTATATGATTTATGAAACTTGAAAGAAATACAACAATTTTCCACAAATAAATTCTATTTCTCGTAAATGATTCACAAAATGAAAGTTCAAAAAAATAATATCTATTGAGTGTACTGGATCAGAGGCAAAGTCTTCACCAGTTCAAAGTTTTCTATATGATAATTTTCTTCCATAGCGTTTTATCATTCACCTTACAAACGCGCTGTAGATCGAATCAGTCTGTGTTTTGCTGAAGACATTGATAGAATATTTTAAATTAATTATTCTGTCGCTTTCTGACAAAAAAGAGATGATCATCGTTGATGCTTCTAGATAAATCCATCAGTTACAGTTTGACATTCGGGTGACAAGATGCATAAAATTGTCAGTTTATTGTTTGGCTTTTCTGCTGTGGTCATCTTCATTTTACAGCTGTAAGTATTGTCTTATCTCTGGGCTATGTAGAGATGTAATGAACCACTATAGTGAGGTCCACGTTATAATGACAGTGGAGAAAGATAGCAGCACAACGTTACCGATCCTCTGTCCTGTTAATGCCTTCTATAGACGGTAGCTGATACAGGTTTATCAATGCAATATTAACTGTTCATTCTCGTTTAAAATAATATGTTATATTTTATTAAGCAAGAAATTATATTTTCAATAATTTCATAATGAACTGCAATGATTGACATGAAATATTTTGTTAACTAATTATCAATTCTACATTTTTAATGGATGACGTGGTAACAGAGCAAAGATAGAAAGAGATAGCGCTATCAACTCTGTTGAATGATAGACAAGGATAGCAATACCATTGCTAATCTAACACTGCCATTATAACGTGGACCTCACTATAGTATATTAAATAATCTCAGTTATAGAAATTATTAATAGATCATTAACAGCTATATCACTATTTTCCACTGATTGAAATATATTGAGAAGTCATTAATCATTACCACAGCGTCCTTAAAATATTTGCGAATTCCCAGAGAGAGTTCAGCAGGGTTTAAAACAATAGAATAATCACCAACGATTTTTCTTCAAGAGGTTAACAATTTAAGTTTGTGAGGGTTTAGTAGATAAATTTACTAAATTTTGTGTTAGAATTACGTCATTTATATTTTGGGTGGTTGGTAACCACTGATTATTTCATTAGAACCAGTTTTATTAATTGACCGAACGGAATGAGGTCTAAGATTCAAGTCGACTGTTTGGCATTTCTCTTAATGTTTAAATGTTTATATGTTTATATGTTTATATGTTGCGCATTTACGGCGAAACGCGGTAATAGATTTTTATGAAATTTGACAGGTATGTTCCTTTTTAAATTGCGGGTCGACGTATATACAAGGTTTTTGGAAATTTTGCATTTCAAGGATAATATAAAAGGAAAAAGGAGCCTCCTTCATAAGCTAATATCAGAGTAAGAATCAGACTATAGAATTATTCATCATTAGCCGTCAGGCTCGCTTCGCTCGCCATATCCGTGTAGCCAGGGGGCTCCACCCCCTGGACCTCCGACTGGATCGTTCAAGAATCAGATCAGCGGGCTCGCTTCGCTCGCCTGCATGTAGACCTCAGCGAAACCTCTGTACCGAATTCTGGACCCCCGACTGGATTGTCCAAGAATGAGATCAGCGGGCTCGCTTCGCTCGCCTGCATGTAGACCTAAGCGGAAACTCAGTACCGAATTTGAACGTATTATGTCAATTTGATCTCGAAAAACACCTGTTACTATATCGGCGTATCTTTGGCGAACAAAATTCTTCCACCCCAGCTAAACCTGTGTACTGAATTTTTTTAATATATTTCCATCAATTATTGAAAAAGGTGAGGAAACGCAGAAAAGCTGAGAAAACGTTTATTTTGGGCGTATCTTTGGCGTTATTTCAAATTCCTTCTAACACAACATTATTGCACCCCAGCTGAGCTTCTGTAGTAAATTTGAACATTTTCTGTTTATTTGTTCTCGATAAAGCTGAGAAAACGCTAAAAAAGCAGATTTTGGGCGTATCTTTGGAAATTTTTCCAAATCCGTTCTTATTGCGCCTCTAAAGGGCCAACTGAACACACCTACCAAATTTGAAATGTTATGTCATATTTTTATCATTATGTTAGGACGATCCAGTCGGGGTCCAGACTAAACGTCTGGCTAAACGGATATGGCGAGCGAAGCGAGCCTGACGGCTAGTAATATATAATAATATTCCCAGGAATAGCTCTGATTGAAGTAGCAGTACCCAATCTATTTTTCCGCGATAAATCAGGACCTCCTAAATAGGTATTTAGGAGGTACTGGATAAATTGGTATTCATGAGGTCCTGGATAAATGCATAATCATGATTTCAATCTTCAACTTTGTCCCAACCTAACAGAATCAACTCAATTTAATTTTTTTTTTGTCAACCTGGCAAGATTTTTAATTTAGTTACCAGAACAACTGTTTCGAAGACGTACTCTCTCTAGATTATAGCTCTATATTAACATATGGTATGGACATTTCAATTATAGTTTTAAGATATTGGAATAAGAAGAATATACATCCTAAGAGACGAACTTTAAACCCTTAAAAACCACCCTTAGAGTTGAAATATCGCCAAAAGATTTCTTAGTGCGCCTCTAAAGGGCCAAACCTACCAAATTTGAACGTTTTTGGTCCGGTAGATTTTTAGTTCTGCGAGTGAGTGAGTGATTGAGTGAGTCAGTCAGTCAGTCAGTCAGTGAGTGAGTGCACTACCTCCGTAAACGGAGGTAGTGGTGAGTGTCATTTCGCTTTTATATATATAGATAAATCAGCTGACAAGGCATTACACAGATGGGTGGACAAGCCAATCTATTGCTGTATTTCCATAAGGTCTACCGAAAACATATTCTTCTCAATCAATTGGTAGTAATATATCTCAGTAAAGTGTTGAATTGAGAAAAAATAAAAAATAGGTTGTATCAGTGTTTCAAAGATAAATTTAATATTTTCATATTTGTTGATTGTCAATAGATGGTCCAGGAAATATGCAATGTGATTCAGTGTTGAATTGAGAAAAAATAAAAAATAGGTTGTATCAGTGTTTCAAAGATAAATTTAATATTTTCATAGTTGTTGATTGTCAATAGATGGTCCAGGAAATATGCAATGTGACTCAGTGTTGAATTGAGAAAAAATAAAAAATAGGTTGTATCAGTGTTTCAAAGATAAATTTAATATTTTCATAGTAGTTGTTGATTGTCAATAGATGGTCCAGGAAATATGCAATGTACAATGAATCACACAAAATTCCATATTCTTTCCATCTCCCATTTTAGGATGAATATAAGCTAAGCTAAACTCGGAAAAAAATGTAATTAGTCTGTCATTCTTCAGTAATTAATGAATGCAATTTGAAGAACTCTCTTTCATGATGTGAATGATGTTTTTCCAACATTTTCCAGTTCCTCAATGATAGGGGCGAGTGATAATATAATTTGTATAGGTCTTCTAAGGAACGATTATCTACAGCTGGTACCAATCAACTACACTAACTTCAACTCCAAACAACCGTTTTAATACCGTACCAGTACACAATTTATCACAGGGTGACGTGTTTATTAAACAGCTAATAACTTCAGATGCAAAATCATATCATCACAATATATGATCTTGAATCATGATGATCACCGTTCTTCAGTAGCCGCTCGGCCGAAAATTTCGAAAACATAGGTCTGTAAAATAAATTAATAAATGATTATTATCAGCCCCTTTATTGAAATTTCTGGTCGGAAACCATCCCCAATATTCACACAACATATTGTCGAAATGTCATGCCGTTCTGTCAAGTAGTTTTCGAGTCTATAGCGAACAAACAAACACACATTCATTTATATATATATATATATATATATATAGATTGGATGGAGTAAAATAATACAGGTTGAGTAGAAAAATAGGTTGGTAGTAAGTTTAGGATTGTTTCTGAACAAGATTTGAGTTTTGTCACTTTATTGGGTTGGAACTAAGTTGAAGAACTCATCTATAATATAATAATGAAGGAAGGAATTGGCTTCTACACGTATGAGATGGGAAAAACACGAATGACGCAGAACTACTGACCTGATTAACTCGAAATTTTGCAGATATACTGTGAATTAACCGAGGATGGCTATAGGCCCATTTTGAATTCTTCCAGATTTTAATTGACCCTTTAGTTAATTGTTAAGTTTAGTTTTTAGTTAATTGGACCCTTGAAATACATGTATGACTTGAGTCAAAGCTATCACTATAGGGATTTTAGGGAGAATTTCCCCTAAAGGGGAAACTTGGAAACATGCCGACGTATCCCTTTCACTGACACTAAAATTTCCACTAGGCTATAGCTATTGACAAGTGCGAAGTATTGCCGATACATGTTATAATTGTCGTTCGAATTAACGACTCTAGTACTGTATTCACTCAATTTTTCCGAACGTTGACAGATCTTTTCTTATAATGTAAAAACATGAAAGAATCATGAAAATTCATTATTAAATCTTTGAAAAATAATTTATTTTGTCGAATAAAGTAATTGTGATTATTTTAACAAGAATGAACAACAGTTAATGGTTACATCTGATATCAATAGCTTCACTCTTTAGAAGGCAGTGACAAGGCAGAGATTGTTTTCTCCATTGCCAATAAACGAGGACCTCACCATAGTAAAAAGTATGTTCTTAATTTGTTCTTCACCAATACTCACTTATTATCCTCTCATCAATGTTCATTACATTACAATCCAAGATTGTATAAAAACAGTTTTCACAATATCTCATATAATTTTTCAATTACTGTAGGTACTTCTGAATTCAATTTATTCATTAGAATTTGAACATCTACTCACTTCCTCAATTACTTACCCATTTCACTATTTAATCTTATTTTGAAATTTTTCAACTTTTAATCAAATTAAAATTATTTTAATGCACGATAGCTTGTGCAGTTACAAACTAGCGAATCTCTTTCTGAATCAAGAATTTAATTTGCTACAAAAACTTCTCAAAAAGCAATAATAATGTTTTTCTAGGTGAGTCTGTTTCCGCAATAGCAGTCACAGATTGCTGTAAATTCCCATACGCAGTTACAAATTGGCATGAATGAATAAATAGTTCCTCAAATCTATATGAATACAAATTGAGCCTCAAATTTTGATATTCAATAACTGCACCGAATTTGATGATTTTTTTCAGTTGTGTTCGTTATGTTCAGGACCAGATTCAAGGCCTATCAAATTTATAATAAGATTCTAGGACTCTTTCCTACGGTCCTTCAAAGTTTACATGAGAAGATTTGTGAGCTGGCCACACACAGAAATAAAAATCAGATGTTATAATCATTGCGTCATACAACAACCGTCGGTAGATCTGTTCTATTTTCTTCCTATTGATTCACAAAATTCTAATTCTATTAATACGATGCGGTACGAACGACGATCAAACTTGGGTCGTAGTACTCGAAATGCTGTAAATTAAGAATAATCGCGTTACATACATACAGACAAAAGTAAATCGAGTTGAAACATAGACCTCACTACGTTCGGTCAAAAATACAAACTGCTGAACAACTAACTAAGCACATAGGAAGTCCATATTGAGATAATTATAAATGTAAATACTGATCTATTAGTATAGCACCTGAAGCTTTAGACCTTGCATAAAATTTTCTCAGGTTTATTTAAAACTTTTTGTAGTTAAAATGTTTTGTTAGTATGTTTTAAGTATTCGCTATATATTTTAAGGGTGGGGACTCTCCCCCCCGTGGGGCGGTAACCCCCCCCCCGTAAGCCATAACCGGAAAATAAAAAAAAAATAACGGAATCGTATTTTACATATTATTTGAAGAAAAATCTTCCTTACGACTTTTCCTGAAAATGCTTTCCCTTGGAGTTACAGCGGTTTGAAAATTTGAATTTTCACCCCTCAAATCCACGGTTTCCCCTTAATAAATCGAAAAGTACACGTCAGAAAATGAAGTTTAATGGCTTAAAAGAAAACTAATTGAAACTGGAAAAAAATCAGCTTTTTTTTGCGGCTATTGGGAAAATAGTTACAGTTCATCAAAGATGGCACTGTCACTGACAACTCTCATTTTTCACTCTTTACCCCCAATTTTCTCAGAAATGGCAATTTCTACACAAAAAATTGTAAGGACCTTTTTTTAAATATTTGAATTTGCTTCAATTTGAGACCAGTTAGAGGTCTCTAACATTCTTCAAAGGAAAGTTATGACCAAAAAAAAAAATTTTTTTTTTGGCCGGAAGAAAATGGCCTGTGGAAAGCGAGGGAAATTTCCGAACTGAAAATCCAAATAGCTGGTGCTTAAACATATAATTTCACATACTCACACAAATTTTGATGTACTTGCTAAGTACACTTTTTGATCCAGACAATTTTATGTAATTCGAAACGTGCATTTTTTCAACGAATGTTACAGTTTTCCAGAGAAAATAAGAGTGGGAAATGTATTCAGTATACAATAAAATTACACATATGTTTGCCGCCATTTCCACGAGTTTTCCGAAACTTTTTTCCCCGTGTAGGACCCGCGTATCTTATAACATGGCCATTTTTAGCCCTAAATTAAATTTTAATTGCTCCAATTTTGTCCATAAATTTTAAGCTGAGAAGTCTTGTATTGAAAAACAAAAATACTAACGACAAGTAATTTTTTTATAAATAAATTTTCAACATAAACATTTTGTTTTTACTTCTCTTTCGTTATAAAAAAACAAGTATTTTATCTTCGGCACAAGTATTTTAATTGTGAGACAGGATGTGGATCCAGATGCGGGTGTAGAAAGGGAGGTGTACACTGTTCACCAGCTTGCTTAAATGCAGAGAATTGGTTGTACAAACAATCCACAACCAATCCTCAACAACAACGCTGACATTCTAGAACAACAATTAGCAACTACTATGGGAGACGATAATACTGTTTGAATATTTTAAATAATGTAACTTTTTAAACAATTTAAAAAAATTGTAAAAATATTTTATTTATTAATAAAGTGTACTTTGGTTTCATTAATTATTGTTTCAAATTATTTTTTATATCGGTACCCTTTAAAAAAAAAAAAAAAATCATGAAAATCGAATGCAATTTAGCACTTTTGCCCTTAAGGGTAGCCCTTTGACCCATAAAATTGCAGGGAAAATTAAATTTATAAAATTTTTGTTCTAATTCTTTAAGTTGCTTAACATTAAAACAACATTCAAATAAATTTTTATAATAATTTAACGCTACATACACATTTTGCCCTTAAGGGCTGCCCTTTGGGTTTTGGATGATGGAATATATAAAATTCAAACATTTCAATTCATTTTTTAAATCGCTGCCCTTTTAAACACACGCAGTAAAAATTTTTATTGAAATATAACGAAAGTTACCAAATGTTGCCCATAAATGTGCCCTTTTTAACCCTTACGTTGGGCTCATTTTGTATCTCACATTGGTATTTAACTAATTTTTAATATTTCAAAAAAATTTGGGCCTTTAATTAATTATTTTCGCATTTTTTTCGAAATTTTATAACTTTTTTTTATTTTACCCATTTTTACCCCTTTTTTAACCCTTAAAGGGTTAAATTCAATTTTCCCCGCCCTGAAAACTTATAGCGTTTTTTCTACACATCCTAACGAACAATTTGAGCTAATAAAGATTAAAATCGAGGCTGTGGTTTTTTTTTGTTTCACTTTTCGATATTTACGGTTTCAGGTGCTATACTATATATAGATAAAAATCGAGCATCAAATTTTGACATTCAATAACTTTTTTTTGTGTGCACCGAATTTGAAGATTTTTATTAAGTTGTGTTTGTTATGTTCAGGAGCAGGTTTATACCCTATCAAATTTATGATCAGACTCCATGACTATCTTCTACGGTCCTTTGAAGTTGACATGTAATCCTTATGGGAGAAGATATGAGAGCTGGCCTCACATAGAAATAAAAATCAGCTGTTATAATCATTGCGTCATACAACAGCCGTTGGTAGATCTGTTATTCAATTTTCTTTCTACTGATCCACAACATTTTAATAATACCGCGGTGCAAACGACGTCCAAACCTGGGTCGTAGAACTCGGAATGCTGTAAATTTAGAATAAGCACGGGAAAATCCGCAGCAAGGAGACATATACCATTCAATTTCCCAGCAAGCTGCATTCAACTATATCTGAAAATACAAACTGCTGAACAACCAACTAAGCACATAGGAAGTCCATATTGAGATATAAATTGTAATACTGATTGTTGGATAATTTTCATTAAATATAGTGCTAAAAGGCTAAGCACACGTGAGGAGGCGCGGCTTGGTGATACAAAGGTTGATCTTATGGAGATTGCCTTATCACACCGTTCCACGCCATGCCCGATTCAGTGTGTGTGAGTTCTTCCATCCAAAACAATAAGCAAGAAGCACCTAAATGCAAAATGCCGCATCGCACCTCCTCAGGTGTGTATCAAGCTAAAGTTTGCCATGAGATGCATTAACTATTTGGCGGTACGAAGTTCGCCGGGCCAGCTAGTACATAATAATAGTTGCTGAATTATTTTTCCAGGGGAAGTTCTGAATTGCTGCATGTTTCTCTATGTAGTCGCAGACTAGTATGATCTAAATATCTTATGTTGAGAGGACTTCAATATTGGAGTTTTTTTAGCTTTGTCATTATTTTATAGACACAAACTGTTAAAATTTGGTACACAGGCACATTTTTTCAGGTTTCGGGACACAGGTCAAGTAATGGCAGTGCTTAATTAGGGGATTTCTTTTCTCAAGTTCTTCATCGAATTTTCAAATCATTTTTCTACATTTCTCTAGTGAATTCATACTGAAAAGGGTAGATATTGATGACTGTGAGTCCCCAACATCATTCCTGTTTCAAATTTTGTAGAAATATTAGACTGGAATACAATAATTCTCATAATATCTCATCCAAGTCTCTAATCAAGGAATAATTGAACATTATTATTTTCCAATTCTGATAAGAATTGAGATTTTTGTAACTCTGCGCAACATAATTAGAATAAAAGTGGTGATTGAATCGAGCCTGCAAGTCTCTTTCGATTTTTTAGCTCAGAGAAACTAGGAGGAATGAAAAATGCGGGTGAGCGAAGCGAGCCTGCTGATCTTTTTTTTTCAATGATCCAGCCAGGGGTCCAGATGGGTGAGCGAAGCAAGGCTATAGTGAGGTCCACGTTATAATGGCAGTGTTTGATTGTCAATGGTATTGCTATCCTTGTCTATCATTCAACAAAGCGGATAGCGCTATCTCTTTCTCGCTATGCTCTGTTGCCAGATCGACTTTCAACAATGTAGAATTAATTATCAATTAACAAAATATTTCATCTTAATTTTTTGTAAAGCTTTTTTGTATTTTATTTTTGGCAAATACATTATGAAATAATTGAAAAATAAAATTTCTTGCTTGATAATACAGTAATGTAATAATTGATTATTTTGAACAAGAATGAGCTGTTGATATTACATCAATAAACCTTCTTCAACTACCGTCTATAGAAGGCATTGACAAGACAGATGATCGCCAACGTTTTTCTCCTATCTTCCTCCACTGTCATTATAACGTGAACCTTACTAAAGTGTCGAATATTGAAAAACAATTGTGATGTTTATTCCATTGTTTGTCTTTACCTGCAATTAGTAAATTTGCATTTGAATTTTATATTACTTTTCAGACATGTTAATGGAGTATGTGCAAGATATATGGAAATTAAGCAACCACTTGACGTACAATTGGGATATAATGTTGAGATTACACTACTTCCACCTGAAGATCCGTCAAAAACTAAATTTGTTCATGGAGATGTAAGGTAATTTTGAATGAAATTCTCAATTTTTCAATTATTCATTCATCAATTTAAGCGGTCATCCATTGGATCAAAAATCAAATTGTTCGCAACAAACAAATTGGGCGCAAATGTACAAAAAGTCACTCAGTGATCATTTTCGGGTAACAGTCGTGAAAGATGTCTCAATCTCTTCTTTAGGGCTATAGTCCGAGAGATATAATATTATACTTTTAACATGGAGAGAGGAAACCTACTTGTGGTTGTACAGTTAGTATGATGGACAGAGTGAGTGAGTGGGACAGAGTGAGTGTAGAGTGGAGTAGTTAAGTTGAGTTAGCATGCTGGATTCTGACACGAAATAAGTAGGTAAAATATTTCTTTACTGAAACCAAGAGAATGAATCATGTTTCGACTGCTTATTTGTAAATGATCACTATAAGATACTCTGAGGTTTCGTATCTAATCTAGGAGTACATCCAGATACAGCAAGTAAGCATTGCATCAGTCTTCAATCCATTTCATTGTTCATTCATTTATTTATCTCTAAATTTAGGTTTGAATCATTATGAAAGATTAATAATTTTTACCAACTATCTTTTTTCAGATGTGATTTAATGGACAATATACCTTATGCAGACGCATTGCCTCATTTCAGTATCACAACAAAAATATCACGAGTCAATCCTGTTAGTGTAAATAAAACCGGATCTTGGTATCTCGCTGATGATCATCCTTTAACATTTTACAAATGCACCACACAGGTAACAGGAAAACATGTTCTCTCTCTAGTTATCAACAATCCCATGAATTCAACCATAAGAATAAGGAAATGCCTATGTCTTTAATGATTTCATGATTCAACTAAATGATGCTGAGTCGCTAAACAGTCATGTCTTCCATTACTGGCAAGCAGGCTCGCTTCGCTTGCCTTATCCATCTAGAATAAATCTCTGGACGCTAGACAATTTGTATAGGCCACGTCATGAGAGAATTACATAAATCATTACATAGGCCTTGTAAGGTGGTAAATTGCAAATCCCTTACAGATGATACGATGTTCTTGATATTTATAAGAGCAGTTGCTAAATTCCCTCTTTTGCGAATAAATTCACAAAAAATTAAGGCCGTCCGGCTCGCAAAATTACTGGGTTCAAACCTCAGCTCTAGCTCAGTGGTAGATACATGAATTTTCCAAATACAATTAATCACCATAAGGTTCAATGACCGGTGATTAATAATTCTTACCGCTGCTTCTATGAAGTTCTTGAAGAATACCAGTGAGGAAATTAAAAGAATATTTGATGACTGATTATCAGTAACCATGTACCACTAGAGAATGATAAGGACCAACTATAGTTTTTTCCAGTTGATTCTTAAAACGCTTGTCATGAATACAGGTATTCACCAATTTATCCTTCCAAAATTCCTTAGAACTTACAACGCTAGTTCTTAAAGTTCTCTGGATCCTTATATGTTATAACTGGAACCTTATTAATATAATTTTCTATATACTTGTTCTGACAGATTAAAGTGATTATCATCAAAGGATGATAAATACTGAGTGCTCTTAATAGCCTAAGATCAATATTACTTGATTCAATAATTTTATGTGCTGCTGAACACTTATTGGTACTAAAACAGCTCAAACTGTATATCACGAGATGAATTGGGATAAGATAAATTTCTATGATTTGTATGCTGACATAAAACACAAAATATATTCCCATAAAACAGTGTATATAAAATATTCGATATCTATAATTTTTCAATATATATAAAATTTTCTTATATCTATAATTTTCTTTAAGTAAATTCTTTTCTAAAATCTGAACAATTATCACAGGATTTGCTAGTATTTACAATAGTAAGTTTTGAATTCATAAACACATTATATTTAATACTGATGCTTAGACTTCCAGTCAATTCAAAATTCTACAAATAAAAACCTGTTTGGTCTATAGATTTGATATGATAAACTTTGTTCAATTAGCCAAAATAATAATTAACCAATTAATATTCAAACATGAGATCTCAGGGATTTATATGAGTTCGGGCCGTGCATGGAAGTAAGCTTCCTACATATATCAAATAAATTTATAAAATGTTCTTACAAACTATGTGATAGTACTCAACACGTTGTGACTTTTTATTGGATTTAAGTTAATTTTAATAGCGCTTTTAATTAATTTCCCCACTATATTTAGAAAGGCCTTGAAACGAGCTCGTTTGATTTATCACTAACATTAATGAAGTTCTCGACGGTCTCGTGGATTGAATTAATTATTTCCAATAATTAATTAGGCAGGCTCCTTTCATCTCTGCTGGGCTAATGCGTGGTCCAGATTTCTTATAGATTTCTCTCTGAATTAAAGATATATTTATGGGAATTTAATTGTAAATTACAAACTCTTCAACAACACTGAGTTCACAGATAATTTAACATTTAATACAAATATTTCACAATTAAAAAAAAAAGGTTTGGCTTGGTAATTTTTAAAATTTGAATGAAGGAAGAACCCTAAACTCCATGTGCATCCTCTCAGGTCAAGATCTTAAGCCAGAAGAAAGAGGTTTTCAGAAAAATTTTTCTCTTCCTAGAACAATTTTGTAAGCTTCTTTCTGATTGGCCTTCAATTTAGTAGATTCAATACAATTGGTCGCCTCAGAATCAGGGCTTCTTCAACTTTATAATAGAAAAAATTTAAATAAAAAGTTTTTATATAAACACATGTAGCGTTTATCTTAAATTAATTTCATAAATAAATCGCAACACACGGTTTTAATTGTTAATATACATTTGGTGTTTTATATGAGTTTTGTATACTCTGGATTTTCGTGCTTTTTAGATTATAATAAATATTTATACAGCAATAATAGTTGTCCGTATTTCTATACATCAACCTTCCTTAGTATATATAATACATCTTTTGTGAGTAAATTTTTATAATTCAACCTATTATACTGGTTGATCGAACGATCAGCTGATTCGCTCAGTATTGATTCAAATAATTATCGATTTATTCAAGATCGACTGATTCTTTTCAAAAATGTAAACAAATAATTCTAACCTCAACGTACATGCAAACTTTTATTTTTTATAATCCGCCAATAATAAGTAAGCCGCTTTATAATTTTTTGATTTTGCCAATGGATTCTCATAGTTGTGGAATCACAATTATACATGTTTTCTTATCATTTCTGATAATACTATTACTCTTTATCGCTAATAATATTCGATTTAAGTTGATTGATCCTTCGACTAGGTCTAACTTCTTTTCCATTTTATAATTCTATTTAAATTCACTGGTTCATTTCAAAATATTTGATGGTACTAAAATACCACGTGACAGTCTATATAATCATACAACATAAAAACAACAAGAAATCATTACATCAACATCTTAAAAATTCTCCATATTGAAGGCAAAATATTCATCATTGGTATAAAAACAGTTTCTTATTAGAAAATCCTTAATTTTAAGTTTATATTCACCTACTTGTAAGCCACTTATATGTAACTAGTAGGTAACCCGTGCTTCGCAAGGGTCTATTTTAGAACTGCAAAATGAAAACTTGACATAATAAAAAATCGAAATTTGAAAATAGACCTATAACCATCCTCGGTTAATGAAGAGTCTATATGCAAAATTTCAAATTAATCAGTTGAGTATATTTCAGAAGTGATGATGCGTCAATAGTTATTTGTGCAACTAGTGCGCAAAGTGACAGTTTGCTGCACCGAAAGAAACGTTTACGCCCGAGCCGTAGGCGAGGGTTGAATGGTTTGTTGAGTGCAGCAGAGGAACTTTGCGCACGTATTTCACATTAAGTTTTTCCTACAGTTACAATTGAATATGAAAAGTGGGTAATTATGGGTAAAATTGCCTGAAATGCATCAAATGTTTTTCTGTGTAATTTTATTATTGATAAAAACCTTAATTTATTGTCAAATAGAATGAAAATGTTGTCCTTGGTTATAATATCTACTTAATAAGGTGCTCGTTGTGCTTCGTGTGCACCTCTGCTCACTATAGCAGCCCAGTCACTGTTACCAACTTCATTTTGATTTTGCTGCACTGTTGCTCCATATAACCTACCAACTATTTTGCGTTGCCATGTTGCAAATCTGGAGTGCAGAAAAATTTTTCCCGCACTAGAGCGGAAAAGTGATTCTTTGCGTTCTGTAATCAGTGCAGCAATGGCCACTTTTCAACATAACTGTAGGAAAACATAATTCCCTATTCCTTACGTGTATAAGCCAGTTCTTTCCTTCATTATAGTATAGAAAACTGAAGAATACATAATACTTGGAAACCTCACAGAATCATATTGATTTTCCCAATACATCAATAAATTTTAGTTCGATTAGGATCCTCCTCAATTTAAATCAGGCAGCCTTTTGTTTTCCCAATTCCAAACAAAATACCTAAAATACTTGTTTCACTGGGAATTCGTGTCTGATAGTACATTATAACTGAAGAATATAAATTATTTCTTATTTTATTGTGATCTATTCATGTTTTTCTTATGAAATTCAATTATAGGCCTACAGCAAGAAGACTATGTTCAATTCATTTGTACTGGTGGCAAAATTTTACATTAAAAATAATTATTTGATAAAATCCAAGTTCAATAGTAATGAAAACAAATTCCTTCAAAAAATAATAGATAATAATACGTTTCGAGGGAAAAAATTAAGAACAAAAAAATGGGAAACCTCGTGGATTCGGAACCGAGGAACCATCGCTCCGTAAGCAGGCCTTTTACCGCTGCGCTACGTAGACGTTCGTAAATGGAAGTCTTATAACCTGCTCATAAATAGATACACTTTGGGCTATGAAACTTCATGTAGCCTACGGTAGCATAGATGAATTTGAACATTAATTCTGAGAAATCTAGAAGGAAAATTGAAATTTGGGCTTCCAGGTGCACAAGATTGATATTGTTAGAATCTATGTTCAAAATTTGGAGATCTAAATCATTCCCGTTTTTCCGGTATGCAATCCACAAGTTGACATGTTTTGATGCGAACAAACGAACACACGAACAAACACAACCCTACTCTCTCTTATTATATAGATGGTAACTGATTATAAAACCTTATTGCACAAGCCCTAAAACTAATGTTTTGAATTTAGTATTATTATTTACTAGCAGAAACCCGTGCTCCGCAAGGATCTATTTTAAAACTTGACATACTGAAAACTTGACGTAATGAAATTTTGAAGAATTGAAATAGGCCTATAACCATCCTTGGTTAATTGAGAATCTACATGCAAAATTGCAAGTTAGTTTCAGTCCAGTAGCTTAGACGTGATGATGCGTCAAACATAATTTTCCTATCCCGTACGTGTATAAGCCAGCTCCTTACTTCATTATATAATTATATAATAATTAACGACTGAAAGAACCAGAAGTGGACAAACACAATAGTAGAAATATTACTACATAAAAATTTTGAAAATGATTTGAGAAAAAATTTTAAAACAACAGAACTGAAAGTTGTCAACCTTATCATTCTACCTCCATTTAGAGAGACTTTTGCTTAAGCCGAATGTGAATCTATAAACTGTACATGAAAATGAATGTCTGTTCGTATATTTGTTTGTTCCTACAGACTTGAAAACTACTTGACTAATTTTGAACATAGATTCTAACAATATCAATCTTGTGCACCTGGAAGCCCAAATTTCAATTTTGAAAATGATTTGAGAAAAAATTTTAAAACAACAGAACTGAAAGTTGTCAACCTTATCATTCTACCTCCATTTAGGGACTTTTGCTTAAGCCGAATGTGAATCTATAAACTGTACATGAAAATGAATGTCTGTTTGTATATTTGTTTGTTCCTACAGACTTGAAAACTACTTGACATAACGGCATGAACCTTTGGGAATATGTTGTATGAATATTGGGGATGGTTTCTGAAGAGAAATTTTAATAGCGGGAATAATAATAATAATTTATTAATCCATTTTACAGACCTGTTTTCGAAATTGTCAACAGCGCGGCTACCGAAAAACGGAAAGATGATCAGCATGACTCAAGATCATATTGTGATAATATGATTGAGCATCTGAAGTTACCAGGTGTATAATAAACACGTCACCCTGTGATAAATTGTGTACTAGTATTAAAACGGTAGTTTGGAGTTGAAGTTAGTGTAGTTGATTGGTACCAGCTGTAGATAGTGTGAAAAACGCTATGAGATTCGGATAATTTTTAATGTTTGCCATTTTGTAATATGCACTGATATCTATTCATTAAAACTTGACCACTCCAGAACTGACCTCCCATTCAGCAGCATACCATTCATAACCTATCAAGACATCAGCCTACACATAATTTCTATAACTAGGGATTTCATGGTGTACCATTTGGGACATATTTATTTTGTAATTTGGTCTCACCACAGGGGTAACATTTGACGTGCTACCATTTCATCTTAATAGGTTGGACAGCATTCACCTATCACTCAAGGAAAGTCATCGGTTCCTAATAAGCTTATATCTTGATATATCATCAATGGATCTAAAGCTTATGAATAAGAAATCCAGATCAGAGCAAAGTAAAATTATAATTCTCATAATACTTGGGCAATTTACAACAAAAATTTTCTGAACAAAACCATTTGACACTTAAACATAGAATCTTACAAGCTAAAATACTTATCTCTTCATATTGAATTTATTTGTTTTGCTACAGACTTCAAAATTACACGATACATTCAACACACATTTAGAGGATGATGAAATTATTCAGATCTCAAATAAATAAAATCTGGTATGGTACACTCACACAACTTTCCTTGCTCATATTTGAAACTACGATCAGACTTCTGTATATGTGTATTTATAATTGTTTTTAGAGTACTTTTTCTTTGTGTGAATTGTGAAATTCGATGATTTTTTTAGTCATCATTTTTTTTAAAGTCGTCAAAACAGCTGTTCTACAGATGAAATATCTCGACTATGTGTTCTTTTTATGAACTGTGCTACCTACCTACCTCATGCACGAGAAAGAGGTTACTAAGTCCATTTCCCAAGGATGGGGTGGACCCCCATTGGTTTCCCAGAAAGGAGACTCATGCCAGTTGATAGAGCTGATAAATAACTATACAGGGTATGAATTTGAAAAAAATCGGTCAAGTTATTTTTGAGAAAATCGTGAAAAACATGGTTTTTTAGTAATTATTATCCGCCATTTTTCTCAAGAATATTACGGAGCTCCTGCAATATTTTCCCAGAAAAAACTCATGTCATTTGATAGGGCTTATGAATAGCTATCCATGGTATAAATTTGAAGAAAATTGTTAGAGCCGTTTTCGAGAAACCGTGAAAAACATGGTTTTTTAGTCATTATCCTCAAGAATAATGACTTTTTTAGTCATTTTTCTCAAGAATATTACGGAGCTCATGAAATTTTCCCAGAAATGAGACTCATGCCAGTTGATAGTGCTCATGAATATCTATCCATGGTATGAATTTGAAGTTAATCGTTAGAGCCGTTTTCGAGAAAACCGTGGAAAACATGGATTTTTAGTAATTATCCACCATTTTTCTCAAGAATATTACGGAGCTCCTGAAATTTTCCCAGAAATGAGACTCATGCCAGTTGATAGGGCTTATAAATAGCTATCCATGGTATTATTGTACTTTAATTGGCTCTTTTGAAATGTTGATTATGTTTACTATTGAAAATAAACTAAAGTGTTTCTTTGTATTTTTTATTCTCAAGAGGGGAGATGTAATATATGAGTGTCATGCTCATGATACATAAAGGCATTGACAGAGTGCGCGGCAGAACAACGCTAATGAATAATATAAATGTTCGTTGTAACTTGTTATGTAATAACTACAGTATGTCTAGAAAAACAATACAAATGAATAAGTGTTTTAATAATAAAACCTTAGATTACAGTACCAGCACATAAAGACCATACAAGAGCGGTTCAGTGAAATTTGAAAGAGATAGTAAAGCAAACCCAGCCCTATTCTGCATTATCAGCACATTTCACAGTTGATGAAATCAATATAGCTTCATCTAAGACCAAAACAGGGAAAGCAGCTGGACTAGATGACATGTTACCAGAGTTTCTGAGAGGGTGTGAAATTGATGTAAGGAAGTGGCTTGCAGATTTCTTTTCAAATATTCTGGAAACTGGGAGATTACCAACTGTTTTTAAGAAAACAAAAATTGTTGCCATATTGAAGCCTGGTAAAGATCCAAATGATGCTAGCTGTTACAGACCAATCGCTCTCCTAAGGCTTCTTTCACACGATAGGAGACGTGCAACTTGAACACTGAACAGTGTTCTCGTTTTTTTGTCGAAGTACATTGAGTCAAATCGTGTCTTTCACATGGTGACTCCTATCCAGGAACCTCGTTTTGTCACGTCTTTTCCCCTCGAGGCAAGCAGAGGCAAGATCTAACAACTACGCCGCCGTTTCCACAAAGCATGACTCATCACTTTTTTCTCAAAGTCTAACTTCCTTAAAAATATAGATAGAAGATTTCTGATTTCGGATTTGGATTCAGCGACCCCAAATTCTTTAAAGCGTAAGTCCCGTTTTCGAAAATATCCGAAAACAAGGAAGTTATGGCTGTTTTTAATAAAGCTTTCTATTATCATATAATTATACGGTAAAAACGAACAGGTACTGTACTATACAGTACGTAAGTACTCTAGCTATTATAATACAACTTACACTGTATTCGTCTAGGAAATTTGGTAGGTTATTTATCTTGATTTCTGGAAATACCCCAAAATAAGGGAGTAAGATAACTTTGAAAAACCAAAGTTTTCCTGCCGATTGAAGAAACATTAAAAATTAGTCTACAAGACATATTATGTCTTAGAATAAAAACGTGTAACAAATATCAGATCACTATTCAAGCTATCAAGCTTTTCATAAATTTCATAAGTTTGTGTCGACGGTATATGACATAAATGGCAAATGCTCGCGCTTGGTCCATAGTTCTACGACTGAGGAATGAGGATTTAGGTCAGCAACTAAAATCGACAAGCCATGATTGTCAATCTTACTCATGATACAAAGCTTTGTACTATGATACATGGTTTTCATTCCGTATCATTCTTTAATAAAAATAAAACAAGATTCCGGTTTCAAAAGCATCAAAGTCGCCAGGCTGGTCTGAGCTATTCATGACTTTTTTTCAGTATGCATTATCAACTCAGCAGTTCCAATACACAGACATCACTACTTGGAATGCCATGACATTTTCTATTCTCTCAATTCCTATTATTACCATAGATCGATTCAGATCAGCACAATGTTTATACTGTATGTTCATAATAGATTTTTCTGATTGTAAAAAGAAATAGTCAATAATTGCTGAGAATTTAAAGTGATATTCAACGATTTGAACCTGATAAATTGGATTGTTGAATGACAATTGAAATTTAGTGAATTTTACTGTACAACATTCCTTTTCCTCCTATTTTATTGGGTGATGAGTGGAGATGATTTATGATTTCATATTTGGATTCATCTTTTCATAGTTCAATATTTTTTTGGAAAACTAGAACTTTTAAAAATTAAAAATGTTTATGTATAAACTTCTCAGGTGTTCAAAAACTTCTTAAAACCTTTGCCTGTCCCTTTGTGAGGCAGGAGTATTATTATCTTAGTATGTACTATATAATCATATGATAATGGAAAGCTATATTAAAAACAGCTATAACTCCCTTGTTTTCGGGTATTTTTGAAAATGGGACTTGCGCTTTAAAGAATTTGGGGTCGCTGAATCCAAATCCGAAATCAGAAATCTTCTATCTATATTTTTAAGGAAGTTAGACTTTGAGAAAAAGCGATGAGTCATAGGTTTGAGCAAACGTCGGCATAGTTGTTAGATCTGTCGGCTTATTCGTAAGATCCCCATGTGAAAGTACAGGAGAGCTGCAAAATATGAAATATGATCTTCTGTAATATGATATTCCAGGAGCGAGGTCTCTGCCGTGTGAAACTGGCCTAAGAGTGTATAATATAAGGTACTAGCCGTCAGGCTCGCTTCGCTCGCCATATCCGTCTAGCCAGGAGGCTCCGCCCCCTGGACCCCCGACTGGATCACTTCGCTCGCCTGTATTTTTCATTTGAGCATTTTTATCATAATATGTTAGGACAATCCAGTCGGGGGCCGGACTAAACGTCTGGCTAAACGGATATGGCAAGCGAAGCGAGCCTGACGGCTAGTAATATAATATTCCCAGGATTGAAGTAGCAGTGCCCAATCAATTTTTTCGTGATAAAATGCATTTAAATCTTCAACTTGGTGCCAACCTAACAAAGTCAACACAACTTAATGCCAACCTGACAAAATTATTAATTTAGTTGCCAGTTAACAACTGTTTCGAAGAGGTACTCTATCTAGATTATAGTTCTATAGTAACATATGATATGGAAATTTCAATTATAATTAAGAGATTGGGAGAAGAAGAATATACATGCTAAAAGACGAACTTTAAACCCTTAAAAACAACCCTTAGAGTTAAAATATTGCCAAAAGATTTCTTAGTGCGCCTCTAAAGGGCCAACTGAACATACCTACCAAAATTTGAACGTTTTTGGTCAGGTAGATTTTTAGTACTGCGAGTGAGTGAGTGAGTCAGTCAGTCAGTGAGTGAGTGCCATTTCGCTTTTAGATTGGGGAGGTTGCTGTATAACAGAAATAGAATTTGGAAGATATTTTGAGGGAGGACGAGGGCGCTCAATTTTACCCACTTGAAAACCACGAATGGGAAAGATGGTAAACTTTCAGAGTTTGAGCTAATAAGCGCGCCCTCGCCCTCCCCCAAAATATCTTCCAAATTTTATTTCGATGTTGGTTTCCAACGTCTCAAAACCAGTCAATGTTATGGAAGTATAGATTACAAAAATTTCATCTCACTTCTCATTTCAGAGAATCTTTGTCTATGGTTTCCAGTATTTTTTTTCACTTTCTTGTATGAGTAAAGGAGCAAATGAAACGATTTTTGAGAATGTTACTATGATATAGAAAGTAAAAGTTGATTTTCTCTAAAAACTCTACTGATTTTTGAGAAATTGTAGCTCAGTAGTCATTGTCGATATAGAGCTCCAAATTATTCCATTTTATACGAAATCGTATAAATAAAAAAAGGAAAAGTGAATTCAATTTTCTGATGAAAAGTTTCTGGTGTTTGGCACAAGGAAATTTTGCATGAGAAAAATTGGTTCTGAACTTTTCTTATGTAGCCTATCCAAACAATATATTAGAAATCAGAACTACAATATGATATTACAAGCACCAATGTATGTAGTGATTGTCCGCTACATGTCACCCCTTCCTAAGTTTTCTTGATGGAATGAAATGTTCAAAATGCAGTTCTTGTAAGTAATTTTATTATGGTTCAATTAATATTCAGTCTCATTATGAGAGCATAATTTTATGATAAAAACTGTCCATTCTCATATATGTATGAAATAATAAACATCTATATTTGCTTTATTGTTAGAGACTCTCATTCATAAATAAGGTGCTGCTTTTGGAGAGTATGTTTCTCAGTGGATATTTTATTATATATTTGTGAGAATCAGTTATTGCTTAGTGAATAATAATATTTGCTGTCCCAACTAAAACCAGCGATATCCCATATTGGATGACCAATATATTGTCTATTAGCGAAATTTATGACTTCAGTCAATTCCAAGTATTAAACAATTTTCCAAAACTTTTTGAAAAACGTACCAGCCCTGGATTTCTTTATTTATCCATTTCGAATATTATTCCTATGAATTTCCATCCGTTTATTATTTGCAGAATATCAGTTTCTTCCGAATAAGAGCAATATATTCCAGTACAGAAACAGTGTTAAGTGCTACTTACCCAGATGATGAAGGAGTAGAAGTGAAGGAAGTGAGAGTATCAGCTTTTCAAGCATTCATGGCTGGGAGCACAGTCCAAATAACATTCAAATACTACAGATCATTGGAGAATAATGCAAAAGACGAAGTCAAACTAGCCAGTAAGTAGACGATATATCTACATCCATTCTCCTACACTGAGGCTCGGTTGCATTGAAACTTGCTTAATTTTAATCAAGATTCAATTCCACTAGATCACGAGAACCAACCTGAGAAGGTTTTTCTGTGCTGAGGCTTCTCTGATTGGCTCTCGTGGCATTTTATCAGGATTCAGGGCCGGTTTCCGAGCTCGGGGTTCAGCTAAGTTCTAGACTTCGAACAGCTGGAGTCAGAAATTTATTGGTTTTCCAAAACTGTGCATAGGCCTAGTCGCAGTTTTTATGACAGTGGTCGCAGTTTTAATTTTCTCATATCTATAATATTGGAAACGTTTTTCCTAGACAAGATTGAGCACTCCTAAGTAATTCAAAATAGCTGGAACTCTATACTATTTCCTCTTTATTTTATTTTGTGTTAGATTTTCCAGTTTTTAGAAATTTAATTCGAATGTGACTACGACAATGACTACAACTTGTAACAGACTTGTGCAACCAAGTGTGAGAATTACGTTTCAAAGTGATAGGACCAATTTAGTTGTACTAATCGAATGACATATAGTTGAACTTTCACCGATGAGTGGTTACAGAGATAATTGATTTCCCGTGATTACCTTCATTTTCAACTTTGAGGTTGGCTGGTGGGGGAGGGGTTTTCTTGGGAACCCCTCCAGGGGGATTCCTTGGAACTTTTTTAAAAAAAAAACACTCTTTCCCTTACAATGGCGAGATATCTAGCTTTTATCTACTTTCCGGACCAAGAAAACCTGTATCTGGGCTATATACTATAATCTCTTGATGAGAATATGAGCTTTCGATTCGAACAGAGTTATGTTGATAATAATATGCGTAAGGTTTTTATTGGTGAGGGTAGCAATACACCATTGTTATTGAGCTTCAATTCTGTGACATCATACAATTTCTCTCCACAATTGGTACGAAAACTATAAGGAATTAAAATGAAATTCCAACTGATCTGTGTTCAAGTTGTTATTCCCCATATGCCAATTACGCTGGTTGATGCTTCTCTTCAAAAATGACATCATCATTCTAAATTTCCAAAATAAGGGAAACTGAGAGAAGAAACTAATCATTAAAAATTGTCCATCTGTGGAAAAACTATAAAGATGGACCATGCGTATTTTCAAGTCAATATCTGTTCACATTCTCGAGATTTCAATAAGCAGAGAACAGAAAAAATAGGCTACTTGTTTTACAGCTTGCTTAGAGAATCTTAAGCCATCTATGAGCCTGTCATACTTCTGTCTGTTGTCATGAGGCTGTCATACTCCAGCCAAGACCGTCAATTTAACATGCCAATTCTATAACAAAAGTTATGTTTAAACTACATATCAAACATGTTACACATTACACATCACTGAGTTAACATCCATTCGAGATTAAAACATTTTTGATCATTATCAAGAAGGATAAATATTAGATCAGATATACTGGGATGACTTTGATAACAGCTATATAGAGTGTCCCATGAAATGTGTAAAAGCCGAAGACAACAGATTTCATAAATTTAATCTGCAACAAAAATGTCTATAGTGGGGTCCACATTATAATGGCAGTGGAGAGAGATAGGAGGAAAACGCTGCCAATCCTCTGTCTTTTCAATGCCTTCTATAGACAGTAGCTGATACAGGTTCATTGATGTGATATTAATAGTTCATTCCCGTTTAAAATGATTAATTATATTTTATTAAGCAACAAATCCTATTTTGCAATAAATTCATAATGGATTTTCATGATTAAGATGAAATATTTTGTTAATTGATTATCAATTCTACATTGTGAAAAGACGATCTGGAACAGAGCAAAGCGAGAAAGAAATAGTGCTATCCGCTTTGTTGAATGATGGACAAGGATAACAATACCATTGCTAATCAAACACTGCTATTATAATGTTGACCTCAATGTAGTTGAATTTTCTCATATCAAATGAAAAAGACTAAGAGATTGTCAAAAAACACAGATTCATTGATACTTAGAGAGACCGGTTTCTAAGTATCAATAACTCTGTGGTTTCTTGACAATTTCTTAGTCTTTTTCATCCAATATAAATAATTACCACAATATCAACTTCTCAACTACACAAAAAGTTTTCTTATATCGACCTTAGTTTTCTCGATATACAGATTATTTTGAAATTTGGAAAAACGTCAATCACTAGAGCGAACTATCAGGCAAGATAAGATCTAAGTCTAAGTTTATGGTTGGGAAGAGGAAAATATTTCCAATTAGAATCACTCATACTTCTTTGTTGAACGTTTTTGAACCTCTCGTTTGCACTCAAAGTGTTATGAATTCTGCTTTGAGCTTGTCAATAATGTATTTTTTTCAACTTGAATAACGTGAATAAAAGGAACAAATCATATGAATCTCATTTAGATTTTCTTCCTTTCTCCAACCATCTTCTTGAGATTGGATTTTCTCTGGAAGTTTTCTAGTTATAAAATAATAACGTAAATAAAAGGAACAAATCATATGAGTCTCATTTAGATTTTCTTCCTTTCTCCAACCATCTTCTTGAGATTGGATTTTCTCTGGAAGTTTTCTAGTTATAAAATAATAACGTAAATAAAAGGAACAAATCATATGAATCTCATTTAGATTTTCTTCCTTTCTCCAACCATCTTCTTGAGATTGGATTTTCTCTGGAAGTTTTCTAGTTATAAAATAATAACGTAAATAAAAGGAACAAATCATATGAGTCTCATTTAGATTTTCTTCCTTTCTCCAACCATCTTCTTGAGATTGGATTTTCTCTGGAAGTTTTCTAGTTATAAAATAATAACGTAAATAAAAGGAACAAATCATATGAGTCTCATTTAGATTTTCTTCCTTTCTCCAACCATCTTCTTGAGATTGGATTTTCTCTGGAAGTTTTCTAGTTATAAAATAATAACGTAAATAAAAGGAACAAATCATATGAGTCTCATTTAGATTTTCTTCCTTTCTCCAACCATCTTCTTGAGATTGGATTTTCTCTGGAAGTTTTCTAGTTATAAAAGAATAACGTAAATAAAAGGAACAAATCATATGAATCTCATTTAGATTTTCTTCCTTTCTCCAACCATCTTCTTGAGATTGGATTTTCTCTGGAAGTTTTCTAGTTATAAAATAATAACGTAAATAAAAGGAACAAATCATATGAGTCTCATTTAGATTTTCTTCCTTTCTCCAACCATCTTCTTGAGATTGGATTTTCTCTGGAAGTTTTCTAGTTATAAAATAATAACGTAAATAAAAGGAACAAATCATATGAGTCTCATTAGATTTTCTTCCTTTCTCCAACCATCTTCTTGAGATTGGATTTTCTCTGGAAGTTTTCTAGTTATAAAATAATAACGTGAATAAAAGGAACAAATCATATGAATCTCATTTAGATTTTCTTCCTTTCTCCAACCATCTTCTTGAGATTGGATTTTCTCTGGAGTTTTCTAGTTATAAAATAATAACGTAAATAAAAGGAACAAATCATATGAGTCTCATTTAGATTTTCTTCCTTTCTCCAACCATCTTCTTGAGATTGGATTTTCTCTGGAAGTTTTCTAGTTATAAAATAATAACGTAAATAAAAGGAACAAATCATATGAGTCTCATTTAGATTTTCTTCCTTTCTCCAACCATCTTCTTGAGATTGGATTTTCTCTGGAAGTTTTCTAGTTATAAAATAATAACGTAAATAAAAGGAACAAATCATATGAGTCTCATTTAGATTTTCTTCCTTTCTCCAACCATCTTCTTGAGATTGGATTTTCTCTGGAAGTTTTCTAGTTATAAAAGAATAACGTAAATAAAAGGAACAAATCATATGAATCTCATTTAGATTTTCTTCCTTTCTCCAACCATCTTCTTGAGATTGGATTTTCTCTGAAAGTTTTCTAGTTATAGACATTCTTTAAAAAATATCAAAAACAATGTATCTCGAAAGTAAGGTCAATATAAAAACATTTTACTGAACATGTTTTGTTGCAAATTCCATGTGTAATCAACGGTCACCGGCTGTTACTCCTTTCACTCTGTATACTGTAGAAGGTGGTGGAAGATGGAAGAAGAGAAGTGACAAAAACATTGCTTCCTATCATTCTGACTGACTTTGCAATGTGCTACAGACGATATTTCAAAATAATAGTATATTATTTATTTATGTAATTATTTAATCATTCATTTATTTATTATAGAGTAGATTTTCTGACTTTGTGAATAGATGATTCTTGTTTACAATTCTTTGTTTATAGTTATAGGATAGCTATAGGAATAATTTAATATTAGATTATACTGACATATGTCACCTGTCATTTGAGTGAGACTCAAATTTTGACTATTTGTGAATAGTTTATTTATTTATCCATTCATTTATTTATTGAGAATACATTATCATCAAATAATATCATGGTTAACAGTAATGCAGTCTCTGATGTTGGATGAGAAGGTTTGAGTCTCGCAGCATTCAATTGATTTTTTCAAATTCAAAGTTTTGAGTAACATTCATATCTATAATAATTTACAGATGGCACGGATGTGACGATAGTCACTAGGAATCCATTCAACGCAGTAAAAAACTTCGTCAAAGGCCTTATGAAGAAACATAAGTGATCTGGGGCACATTCGTGAATTCACAATTATTCCATTCATGAGTTTTGAACTTTCAAGTTATTAATATATAATAGAATACAGTATATATTTTAAACACTAATTATTATTACAGAAAAATTCAGGGTAAAATTGAAATATAATACAATTTACGAATGATAGATGATTGGAAATTAAATTTGTGAGATTTAAGTGCTATTAAAATATTGTTGGATGAAAAAGAAATGGTGTAAATTATTGTGCCAGGTAACTGTAATATCACTCTAACCGAAACATGGTCAGAACTTACCTAAACCGAAACATCGCCGGTCTCACAGACCGGGTCTTGCTTAAAGTGTTATATTTGATATATTTTATACTAAATACCGTATGAATTTAAATATTTTCAATTGGTAAATTTCAATTATAGTAAAGTATTTTTTTTATTGTAATTTGACTGCAATCCAACACTTTGGTTAATGAACAGTTCAATTCTAGCTTAAATTAATAAGTAAAAGTTTGACATTAAAGGGTTATTCACTCCTTGACAGTCTAAGTGAGCAATGCCCATGCACTGTTTCTTTCAGAATCACTCTTACTACATTTAAACGAGATCTGTAGGCTTCTTCCTTTCCAGTCTTCTCACTGTATTAGAGTTGTCTATGAGGTGTAGAGCTTGAATGTTTTGATGATTATGTAAATATTTTCAATTGATAAATTTCAATTATAGTAAAGTATAATGTAGATTTCAGTTGCAAATTAAGTGATGGAAGTATAGAAAAAAAATTGGAAACATCGATATGTAATAAATGTATAATGTTGGATGTAAGAAAACACTCAATACAAAAATCCGTGTGAGGTATAGTATCAGTTACTACTCAGAACAATAATCATGGAGAAATATTTTATCAATATAGGCTTTATAGCAAAACTGAAAGGTAATCATTGAAAATAATAATGATTTTCATTGTTACCAAGAAACTTAATGATTGAGCAAACGTTTTCAGCCTCCAGTTATTTTATTAGCAAGAAAAGTTCATAAATAACTAACTATAGTGGTCGGAATCATTTATTTCGTCAAGTGAATGTTTATTTTGTGACACTTCATTGTGAAGCATCCTATTGATAAAAGTTCCAAAGGCTGGAGGTTGTATGGTTGATAACTCATCCATTGTCATCAATTTTCCTAAACCAACATTCTCTAAATTACAAAAATTTCAAATAAAACATATCAATAAAATACCAAAATAACGAAGAGAAAAACATTTAGGAAAAATTGAATGCTCAAAATATCTGTTAGTCGAAACATCCGGTCCGGTATTCTAGACTGGTAAAACATAAACGTTATCCGAAAGATCCGGTAGCTGAGACCGGTACGTTTCCAATAGATTGATGTTTACTTGATAACCGTGAGTTGGGGACTGACGAGCATTGTTGGAGAATGTTGAGGAATAGTGAGGGAGAAGGTATTTGAGCGGGCAGCAATTTTTGATTCACAATTTTGCCACTATAGAAAAAATAATTTTGCCTCTGGTCTCACAGACCGTTGTTTCGGTTAAAGTGATATAGTTCATGCAATCCCTCTCCATAATGGCAGTTTTTTAGAATCGACATAGAGTGTAGGAGACCCATAATAATAAATAAGAGGACGAATGTTTATGATTTGAAGGTAATTCATCAAAACATGGATGGTCTGTTCCATGGGATTAATATTTTAGAAATTTTGATTGAAGATGAAAGTCCTGATGTTTTGCACATAACTGAAGATGTGTTGAAATGAATTTTATGAAATTTAAAAATATGACTCTGTCCTGTAGCTATTGTAGGTGTGGTTTGAGAAAAAGGGGGGGTTGCTATCCTTATCAAGAACGCTTTGCTGGGCCTGGTCTTATTGGGAGACAGATTGACGGTGATGGGTGGCATTGAGATGTGCGGTGTGAAGTTGGATTTCTGAGAAAAACTTGGATTTCTTAATTTGTGGTGTATAAACCTCCTAGTGGAGATATTTACTTGTTTTTTGATAAATTCTCTCTATTGACTGAACGGATAACTCATAACTGTAAGACTGGAAAGTAGAATTATTTTAGCAGGTAATTTCAACATTAAATATCGGGGGACCGAGCTTCGCTCTGGAGGACATAATCTTAGAAAATTTATTACGAAAGAGGAGATAATAATATTTATAGTTCATACAGAAAGGTTCTATCTTTATATTTATATTCAGCTGTTCTTAGTGAGAATTTGTGTGTATTTTTGGCTTCAAAATTCATAAAATAACTCATCAATTAATACAATGTGCAGTGTAATATTTAACTATAATTTGGTGTTTTAATTTTTCTAAATTTAAAATTTGCATCTCATATTCATTTTTGGACGAAAGTTGAGCTTGAACTTCTTACAGAAGAAACATAACCTATTTTTTGGACATGTAAACAAAATTTGGGAATGGAATAGTTTTGGGCCAAACCTGTTGTTCCTTCCCAATCATATTTATATGATTTGTTATTGTATCCACGTATAAATAAGTAAATAAATATTGAAGGTTCTATTCACGCATGCGCGTGAAAGGTTGTCTAACCTCAAACAGGACCGGAATAGAGCTGTCACCTTGGAAATGGTAGCAAAATCAGACTTTTAGCCATTTTTAGGGAAAAATTAATTTCAAGTAATAATTGAAACAATATCCAAGTATTACTCAAGTGAAGTAAGTTTCAAGTAAAGTACATGAAAAAGGACCAGACATAATCAACAGAACAGTGAAACTTCGAATCATGATCAACACAAAAAAATGAATACTGTAATTCTCAGGCTGGAACGTTCTCAGCACCTACCTTTCGTGGTTCGAAGCCCACACAAAATTGTGGACTCATGCTGCAAGTACCTGTAACGATCTCCCCACATTGCATGAAAAAATACCCTTAAATCTGAAATTTTGATGAAATTGAAAGAAATCAAGATCATAGTCAATATTCATGGAGCTGATGGCTCAGAGTCCCTTAATTGATGACTGAATATCGCAAAATGAATTTGAGTTTTTCAATAACAGAAGAAAGCACTTCAATTTAAAATAATTATCATCATCAATATCAATGAAGCTGAACCCCTTAACAAATTTATAAATATAACTGATTCAATTTACGAATAAAGAAGAAAACACTTCAATTTACAATGATAAATGTTACTACCTATCACAGACGTGTAGGATAGAAAAATGTTTAATTCCCTATCAATAATAGGAGAATAGACCTCGCATTTTTATAGCACCTAGGAGAAAATTGTATTCAATTAAATTCTTGAATGCTAAGACTGAGCTGGAATAAACTTTCAATGTACAAATTATAAATATCTTCATCTTAGATAAATTAATGAATTACATATAAGTATCAAGATAGATTTTCATCGAAATATAAAATATTGATTTTATAAAAATGATTGAATTGAGGAATAGCTCAGTTACAAAATATTTTGAGCTCAAAAAGAATTGAATATTGAAATAATAATCATTTAGTTTCAAAATCTTATAAGAGTTTCAAGGAATTGAATGTTGAAATAAATATTATCTAATAATGATTATTATGTTTCAAAATCTTTGATAATATACAATTATTCTAACTCATTGCAAGAGTTAAATTATTATTATTATTGTCATTTGTTACGTGAAGCCACAAATCTGAGCAGAGCTCAAGTGGCATATAACATGTCATGAACATTTTTCTATGCAAAGTGTATGCATCTGTATCAACTCAAAGTGTGAAGGCAACACAACATTCCTCCATAGTATAGGGACACGCTTCCACAAGTACATTAGTAATAATTGAAGACAAGAAAAGCCTATGACTACCACGTAACCGTATTCTTCCAGGTAGGCAATTGAAGAGCTTGAGTCCCGAATAATATGGTCCTTTTTCAAAAAGTGTCAGTCTGTGAGCGGGGTACTGATATACAGCTGAACTCTTTGCTCTTGTGCTATAGCCATGGCAAACTAAATTTCCTTCAAATCTCTCTGAATTTCTGAAGACAATTTACAGTCTCAAGGAAGTGCAATGCTGGGACCGTGAGAAACCTGTATTTCCTAAAAATGGGCCTACATGAATTGGATGGCCGCAAGCCCTCCAAAACACGAACAGCTTTCTTTTGAATCTTAAATATTCTATATAAGTTATTTCTACTATTCCCCCAAAAGAAGATGCTGTAGCGTATTAGGGCTAAAAAGTATCCATGATACACCTTCTGAGCCGTCTTTATAGTGGATGCAGTCCTCTCAGTTCTCAGCACAAAAAGTGCATGATTGAGCTGTTTTATAAGTTTTTCCAAGTGTTTATCCCATTTCATATTTTTTTGCAATTCCACTCCAAGAAAACCAGTCACTTCAACAGACAAGCACTCCCTCCCAATTGAAGCATTCAGGTTTGAAATTTCAGCATGATGTCCCGTCACGGCAAACCTGATATAGTTGGATTTAGTCATATTCAACTCCAATGCATATTATGACCAAACCAATTGTTGAGTTGATGCATAGCCGTTTCAGCCCTTATCATAACTTCGCTATCATCCTAACCAGTAACCAGAACCGTTGTATCGTCGGCATATGAAATCTTAATACAGTACATTGAAAAAACAAGAGATTATCATTGTAATATAGGAGATGAAACTTGAGATAAAATTTATAAATTGTAATTCTACTGATAATTCAATATCTATGTATGAAAACTGATCTATTCTCCATATTATTTGCTTAATCTATCTTATTCATATGTGGGGAGATCCTTGGACATACATAACATACACATGAAAACGCACAAGATTTGAATACAGTCACATAGAAAAATTATCAAAAATGGATATAGGAGGTTGATAAAAAAGGTTTGAACAACACAAGACATCACAATAAACAAAGAAATCAATAGATATTATTATTTTTAACTCTCATTTTGTGAATCATAAGAAATAGAATTTATTTGTGGAAAATTGTTGTATTTCTTTCAAGTTGCTTTTATAAATCATATAAAAAATGGAATCTATTGGAAATGAATTGTTATTTTCCTTTGAACTTGCTTTTGTGAATCTTACCTGATGAGGAATTGAATTTATTATTAAAAATGAATAAAAAAGTGTTCAAAAATTGGCAACGACCTGTGTCAACTATCAAACACTATCAGCTGTGAACCTGGTTTGCATCCAAGTGGGGAAAAGCTAGCAAAGGCTCAGAACTTTTCTGGTCCACAAGAACCCAAGCCAGCTATCACACTGTCAAACTAAAAAGCTCAAAGAAATCAAGAATTTTTTTAAAAATAAGTTAACTTTGTATTTCGGAAGAAAATATTGATGAAAGAAATCAAGAATGAAAATCATAATACAATTTACCACTGATTTTTCAAAAAAAATGTAATAAAAGAGATCTAAGAAGTAAGCAACACTTTCATTTCCAGAAAAAAAATCAATTCTTGAAATTGAGTATTTCGGAACCCATCTTAGACATCACCGAACTTCAAGACATCACTGCATCCCTCTCTGGAACTTACCTTGAAAGACTCGAAGACATCACTGCCGTATCCCGCTATACCTACACGCACAAGCCTTAGGTTGATTTGGACATGATCATTATCAGTGAAAAATCTTACAAATTGAAAGTTAACGTGTACTGAGTGAAAGACAGTAGTTGAATACTAGAAAATTTGAGCTTCAGGAATATATTGATGTATTGAATATTGAATAGTTATTAAATAGTAATTATTGGTAATTGTATTGAATAGTTCAACTGTGTTGAATATTGAATAATTGTATAGAATACTAGCCGTCAGGCTCGCATCGCTCGCCATATACGTCTAGCCAGGGGGCTCTGCCCCCAGGACCTCCATAGAAAAATGCCCAAGTAGCAAAAAAATATTGTCTCATTATTGCCACAACATTCAGCAACATTGTTAAAAATATTGTCATTATAATATTGTAGCAGTATTTTCATAATATTTTTGCAATATCAAATCATATATTATGTAAACATTGTTCAGCAATATTAAATAATATCTATACAACATTGTCGCAATATTGAATAATATATCATGTAAATAATGTTTAGCAATATTGAGATAATATCAATACAACATTATTACAATATTAAATTAAAAATTACCTGAATATTGCTAAGCAATATTAATAATATCTATACAACATTGTCACAGTATTGAATGATATTCCATGTAGATATTGTTCAACATTTTCAGAAAATATCAATACAACATTGGCACAATATTGGATAATATTTTTGCAATATCAAATCATATATTTTGTAAACATTGTTCAGCAATATTGAATAATATCTATACAATATTGTCGCAATATTGAATAATATATCATGTAAATAATGTTTGGCAATATTGAGATAATATCAATACAACATTATTACAATATTAAATTAAAAGTTACCTAAATACTGCTAAGCAATATTTAATAATATCTATACAACATTGTCACAGTATTGAATGATATACCATGTAGATATTGTTCAACATTTTCAGATAATATCAATACAATATTGGATAATTTACCAAGAAAATATTGTTCAGCAATATTTACATAATATCAATATAACTTTGTCACAATATTGAATGATAATTTGAATATCGCAAACACTTCTTGATCAAGGATGACATACTTGGTTGGAGTCGAGCTCGAATATGGCTTGTTGGGTATTTAGCTTTTATTGCAAGGGTCAAACAAGTCTAGACTTAGGTTTGAATTCTCCTTGTTGATCAAGGCTGACAAACTGACAAAGAGAGATTGATTATATTAGAATAAATCTAGTTCTGCACTTAGGTATGTTACAATATACACTGGCTTATACACTTATTTACATTAAAATGACAGTATTGCTAATTATTCAACAAATTTGACAAGGTATGAGAAATAAATGAATGAGAATGAAGATTAAATGCAATTTAAATAACAATAATATTATATTGTGATGTAACTACATAAATCGGCCGTGTTTCAGCAAATAGTTGTCAGAGAGAGAAAGAGAGTGAGAGAGAGAGAGAGAGAGTGAAAGAGAGAGATTGGATTAGATTAGAGTTATTTATTTATGTATGTCAATATTTACTGGCTTATACATGAATTGACGGTAATGCTAATTATTGAACAAATTTTACAAAATATAAAAAATTAATTAAAAAAAAATAATTAAAAGAGACAGAAAGAGACAGAAAGATAGAGAGTGAGAGTGTGTGTGTGAGAGAGAGAGTGAGTGAGTGAGAGATTGAGTGAGTGAGTAAGCGGGTGAGAGAGCGGGGAATAAGCAAGAGGGGAGGAGAGAGAGAGAAGTGATAGAGAAAGCGAGAGAAGATGTTTTGTCCTGTATAATATATAAGTACTCATCCAACTGCCCACTATCCCTAGTATGTATAACTAAAGCTATTCAACTATAGCTGCAGTATTTACAATGCAGGGACCTTCTAAACCTTTTTGGATAGAAAAAGTTGAAAAGTAGACAATGATTCCAATTCGCATCAATAGATCAGAATTCAAAAGAGTGTGACACACCACTAACTGGATTTTTGGCTGAGAATCTTCTTGTCTTTGCTGGCAGGTAGCCTACTGAAAACTAAATTATAAACTGTAGCCTAATACTGCTTCTTCGTTTCGATTTTCTAGTACATCGCAGTTCTGTTCCATAATTTGAAGTAGGCTATAGTCTAGTACATGAACGATACATAGCCTATTTTAGTATAGAGTTCACTGTCACTACGTAATCTGAGTTGTGAGTGAACTGTTCACTTATATCAACCGTTAATACCTGAATTGGATGAGTCATACCTGTATTGCATCGATTTTTCTAATCTTCTATAAGTTTCTATAATACTCAATAGTTTCTCTTATAGAAACATAATAAATGTTAAGAAATATGAACATCTGAAGAATGAATTAACGTTTGAAATATTATAAATGCATAATATAGAAGTTTGATTGTAGGAAACGTGTCGCAAACATTTTACAGAACACACTACAGTTTTGTAACACTTTTTGTAGGTAAAAGAGGTTGTCACACTAGTTTTTGGAAGATTTGCTGCTGAAACTCTCATAACTCTCTTCCTATCCTAATTTATAGTATCTATCAAGATTATAGTAAGTTTACAGCAAAATAATGTAGGCTTACATGTAAGTTCTAGATCTTCATTCAATTATCTTCCGTATCATGTGAATCACGATAATAATTTGTCTGTTTTGATGTTTTAGAGTTATCTATAATATAGCCTAATTAAGGATATAATATTGGCTAATAAACAGACGTAGGTGACAGGAAATTCACGAATGACGTATCATCACACCAGAACTACTGAGCTGATTGACTTGAAATATTTTGCATATTGATTCTTAATTTACTGACGATGGTTATAGGCCTATTTTGAATTCTTGAATATTTCAGTGGGTCAAGTTTTTAATTAGACCACCATTGCGGAACACGGGTTATCTACTAATTATAATTTTAGAGAATCTCACATCTACAGAGCACACCCAACATACCCCAAATGTTTTCATTACATACTTTATTGGACGACATTGAATTTCATTTTGAAATAAACCTGTATAGATTTTCCTCTTTTGTGCAAATAGAACTTTCTACTGATGTTGAAGAGTCACTTTCAGATACGATTCAGACTAAATACTTGAACGATTGTCATTACTTCTCGATAAGCCCAATATTTGATTTCATTATTGATACGGTACTGTATTAATCAATTACACGTAAACTTCCAGCACATGCGGAGTAAATGCATAGTTAATTTTGTGTATCAACATATCACAAAAACTATCATAATAATATTGAGAGTATTGAGAGGAGAAAAAAGTATCTTATTTGTATCACATTGCTAGAAGCTCATCACAGTTCATATAACTCAAACGCTTCAACAATATTTGTCTCTGAAAACAGTCCTGAAAATATTTCTTGAAGTTAAAGTTATTATATCCACAAGATAGCTGCATTATTGGTAAACATCTAGGATCTTAGAAAGCTGTTGTTTTTCATTTTCAATGTTTTATGTATAAGAAATAATAAGTTTCATCACAACCCATAAAGTAGTTTTTCAGAAATTGTGATAAGTAGTAATTTCCAGAATTCAACAATCAAGTTATTAATTACATACTGACTCAATTAATCTACCCAGTAGATCTATATATTAATACTTAACACTTAAATACCTCCAATTACATTGTAGTCGCTTGATTCAATTAACGGGAATCGAAATATTGAATGTCAAAGAATATTAACTTAGGTACTGTATTGTCTCTTATGATAAATTGGAGACTATTTGAAAGAAAAATAGACGATATCTCTCAAGTCTTTGAAATGAAATTCACCTCGAAAGTTGAGATATTTCGTATTTATTTCCATTTACAATAATAACAGCATTTACTTTGCACCCAACCACAGCCCTACCACCAGTGACTGGTGGGTTTTTTTATACTCTTTGCATTTTGGTTCTGTTAACTACTAGAAGATCGATATCCAAAGGGTCTGATTGATACTATGATTCGAAAATTGGTTTTCATGGTTGAGTATTGAAATAGATTAGAGATATCAAATTGAATTCTATGAAAGAAACTCAGGAACCAAATCAAAATCAAAATCAAATTCTTTATTATTCCAAAATGCACAGTTACAAAAAATATGACACTTGAAAATTGGTTACTGGAATACCTCTACAAGACTATACGTCTGTGTGTAGGGGTGAGTTCTCAATTGAGTAGTCAATTATTATCAAGATAATGAAAGGAATATGAAAACACAAGTCTGGAACAACACAAGTCTGATTGATTGTAGAGAACAGAACAGCGACATATGAAACTATAAATTAAAGAAAAAAAACGGGACTTCTCAGATCCATAATTATGGGAGAAAATGGGAAAATTAAATCATTATAACTAGACTCATAACTTAACTAAAGTAAGACATGTTTTAAAAAAGGAAAAGAGACCAGCGGACTCACAGGACTCATCCTTATGAGAGCGATTTTCCTTGTAAAATTTTTAAAAATATAAAAGGAGTAGGATAGCAAAAATTGACCAAACTGAGCTAAAGAAAAAAAAAGAAGAAAAAATAAATGATAGGTTTTAGTGCATATAAACAGAATGAAGCAGGCTTTCAGACATTTCCCACCCCAGGCAGTAGAGCCACCTCTCGACCCTACGCTTGTAAACAGCAATACTGCATGTAAACACAATACCAATTCAAGTAAAGTTGTGAGAACAGCAAATGTTATGCCAACGATACTCCTCTGTACAGGAGTCAATTCAATCATTGCAATTACTACATTTTTGAGAATCATACAGTGATTCTATATTAATCTGTGGTTCTTCAAGGCTTGGAATGAGCTTTTAAAATATAACTATCACACAATATGAGACAATACAACATGATTTTTTCATTACACAACATGAAGGAGAAAGAGAAAATAGCTCACGCCTCACTTACTTCATTCAGGTGCTTAGTTTTTAGCGTAGGCTATACAAGCGAAATTATATTGTCAAGATCATTTCGTAGCCGGAGTTGAGAATCCTTTTAAATGAGGATGAATTGCAATTTAGTTTTTCTATCTCTTTTCTAATTTGAACCATATTACTCAATTTTGAGGTCTCGCAGCATTTTACAAATCTTCTTTAGTTTTAGTAGGCCTATTTTACACTTTCTCTGATACCGTATCGTATCAATCTTATTCCGGTCGCGTATTGATGGGGAGGATATTATTTATTACTTTTCCGACAGTTGCATAGCTTGGCAAACAGATAATGTACCGTATTCAAGAGTTTAAAGTCTCGTTTAATCTGGTAGATTTCATAAGGACGGCAAAAAATCGATCGTCCAAAAATCTTTGTGTGTAACTGGCTTAACTATCACTGGCTTCAAGAAGCTCAAGAAAATAGTTTTCTTATTATCATATGAAATTACCGGATTGTAGGTATGGAGGCTTGATATTAGAATACCGGTAGCCTACCGTACAGAAAGTTCTTCAATAGTAGAATCGTTTATTTTTCAGGAATACTTATTTCTACCAGAATCGGTGTTTATTCGATCAGATACATGATCACAGCAATAACATTTCTTGCTGAATGATAATTTTATTTCGTGTCTTGAAGTTGGGTGTTACTAGTTTTCCAGTTACACCATATCGAGCCAAAGTTGTGAGTTGGTTGGTTGGTAGTCCAACATGAGAGAGTTGAGGAAGACTCCCTGCCCAATTTTAACACCTGAGTCCACTCTTTGTCGCCAATTGCTCATCTGATCGATTTTTGCCTCCTGTTAGGTACCTCCTAGATACCTAGGAGGATTTGCCTCCTAGATACCTAGCCAGTTAGGTTGTATGCGATACATAACAGAGAATGAATATTACTCTCAAAAATTGTTCGCCATAAAATATTATGGGTGAACTTCAGAGTATTAGCTTTTGCAGTGAGTAGAACTGAAAAAAATCAACTCAGATCAGCAACCTTTTCTATAGTTTTTTTTTGTCTATATTTTTATTAACCTCGTCTACCACACCTCTCAACCCCTCTTTCTCTATCTATCCATTGATGGATCCCGGTCGTGTGTTAATGGGAAGGATATTATTCCATATCATTTTTAGAGAAAAGACAATATTTGTCGAAACACCGCGATTTATGAAGATACAGTACATCGCAATGTTATCGTTATTCAAATTGCATTCAATCTCTATTCTTATTAATAACTCTTCATATCTTGTAAAATTCGTTTAAAATAAGCAGTATTGTCATTCAACATAAATTAGTGTATAAGCCAGCAGTATAATAACATAACATACATAAATAAAGATCTCTAATCTAATCTAATCTAATCCATGATCCATCCTCTTCACACTCTATGCTCTCTCTCTTCTCTATTCAACTGCATATGCTTTCTATTACTATGTTATATTTTCCAGTACGTAACCTCGCATTTTTAAAGCTGTGAGTGGAATCGTGGATGTGATGTGATCGTCTATTTTTGTTATCTCTATCCGTTGAATGATTGAAAGGTAAGTTAAACATTTACAATTATTTATTATATTATGTATTCATGTATATGATACATGAAATTCAGATGTTACCCTTTATAGTTTTCTGTGATTGTGTTAGGCAAGCATAAAATTAATCTATGCTGAAAACGTTACCTTGTGGTATAGTCTCTATTATTTATTTAAAAAGTTGAAAAAATAAGTCGTATTATATTACCATCTTTCATAATATATCATCTTATTTAATATATTGAAAACATGAAGAACCTAATATTATAACCTATAAACTTGAGTGTTGATAGGAAATGACAATGGGTAATACCAATACGGCAAGGCAGAACATCCAAAAGGATCTCTCTGCCAATGAAAGCCATCTATTAATAAATAAATAAATTTAATAGGCCTATATTTCATTCTCAAAAATAGACTATGCTTTGATTAGTAGTCATCATCTACAAACTTTCAAGCTAAACTTTACTAAACCAGCCTAACTTTGGCTAAGTTACCGTACCAAAAACCTGCCTAGTTGGTTGTTGGTTGTTTTCAAAGTGGGCACATATGTTACTGTATTCTTATTCAATTTCTGACAAGAAAATTCTAAAATTATAATGCAGTACACACTTTTATTGCTAATTAGAAAAGAATAACTAAAATCCATCTTGAGTTACTCACATCACTGAGTTTAGTACCCGTACCTAATTCAAAGATCTGTGAATTCTTGATTTATAGACTAGGTTAGGTAGGCAGTTCAAAATGATACTCTAAAAACAGAATTTATTTTAAACTAAAAAAAAGGTTTGAACTTTAGCTTAAACTTATACTGTGTAAACGGGCCTTAGTAATAGGCTATATCAGTGTTATTCTATGTTATTTGAAATTGATTTATTTTTCTTCACTAGAATCTTCAATGAGTTGACTTGTTCCCACAATCTTCCCCAACTTTTCTACACAGATCAAGTTCTTAGCATGAGTAGGTATATTTATTATACAGATTGAGTCATATGTATGGGAGCCCTTCAATAAGTTGGAGAATGTTGTAGTTTTAGATATAAAAAGGGTGTTTACTGGAACCACATGGTTTTAAAAAAGCCACAAATTTTAAATTTTGATCAAAAACTTTATTTTTTACACAATGTGTTCTACAAACTTTGAGAAAATTACAAGTTTCATGTTTGTAGAACACATTGTGTGAAAAAACAAAGTTTTTGTTCAAAATTTGAAAATTTGTGGCTTTTTAAAACCATGCGGTACCAGTGAACACCCTTTTTTGTAAATTTCAGGAATTTACAATGTTATTCTACCTTTTGACATATTTATAACTGAATCCCAACCCCTCGTAAGGGGATGACTTAGGGATTGTATCTCGAATATTTTAAATGTAAACACCCATTGTGTGATACATCATTTTAAAGACCTCTTTAAAACAAGAAAGATGACATCAATAAAAATGCTCTATGATACTTTCATACAAAATGAATAGAGTATAGAGTATAACTACTAAATGAGTACTACTAAATGATACTAAATGAGTATAGAGTATCCTGAAAGTTACAGTAATATCCACAATAGTCTCCAAGTTATTGAAGGGTTCCCATTACATATGACTCAAACTGTATATATATTCATATATAATATCCCATCTCAAACTCATCTTTATCACATCTCTACTAACTTCAATCCCACTAAATTTTTCTTCTGGAAAAATATATATAAATTACATGGCAGTTTTCAATTTAAATATCATTGTTTTTCACAGTGGGTTATAAATTTTTGTTTTCAGGTGCAGTGTGGAACATCAAGTCTACTTCCAGTGCCCCAAATGAAGAAATCCATATAATAATCCAAAATTGGTTTTGATTCTCCAAAGACCATGATGGAGGTCGAGAAAAACGGAGAAATGATCCAGCAACCAATCACATGTAACTAGGCCAAGTGCCAATAAGTAAATTTTTAGAGAATCTCAAACATCCATAATCTTTTTTGTAATAATTTTACAATATACAAACTTTTCATGCATTTAATATTCACTTTCTTTATTTCACACTACAGAGAGACTGTATAATAACACTGTGGCCATTTGTTCTCTCAGCATTTTGATTGCTGGCTAGCTTTTTCAAATCCACCAAACTTTTACCATAATTTAGCCTTCTCAAACAAATGGCCAAATTGTGATTATAGTCTCTTTATTCTATACTAAATAAGCCTCTCTGTTACATTTAGTTCATGTTCTATACAGCTAGTGCTTCTACTAAAACAAAACCAATTTTTACTTTCCTTGCCCTATTACCATAGGTAAGGGAAGTATTGCTATCCAAAAAAAATTAAGGTACCCCAATTTATGAATTTCTCTATACGTTTCAAGGTTCCCTGAGTCCAAAAAAGTGGTTTTGGGTATTGGTATGTGTGTATGAGTGTCTGTGTACACGATATCTCATCTCCCAATTAACGGAATGACTTGAAACTTGGAACTTAAGGTCTTTACAATATAAGGATCCGACACAAACTATTTCTATCGAATTTAATTCAAGATGACGACTAAAATGGCAAAAATGTTGTCAAAAACAGGGTTTTCGCGATTTTCTCGTGAACGTCTCTAACGATTCTGATTAAACTTATACCTAAAATAGACATTGTTAAGCTCTATCAACAGCCACAAGTCCCATATCTGTGAAAATTTCAGGAGTTCCGCCTCATCTATGCAAAGTTTGATTTCAGATTCTCAATTATCAGGCTTCAGATACAATTATTTAAACAAAAATTCTCAAGTGGAAAAGATTGAGCATAAAAATCTACAATTTATGTTCAGTAACATTTTCTCATAACATTGAAAATAAGCTCGAAATTCGAAAAAATTTTATTATTCACTTGCAAACTGTTGGCAACTGTTGATTCTATATTTATCATTCACTATGAAGAGATAGCAGACATAATGTGTCTCCAGCGTTATTGTCCTGTCACCAGCTGGCTCAGATCTTTGAATAGTAGACTTGAGATGCGCGTGAACACTACCGTCTGGTTATCATTTTTCATAACGGCAAGGAAAGTTGTGTGAGTGCGCCACTCCAGATTTTTGAAATGTCAATACTGTATCTATTGCAATTTTTATTGTATTCCAATTACAGTCAACATTTTTGTTTGAATGTATAAATAACTTTTGTATATTCAGTTTTTAAAATTAAAAAGTGGTTGGATGTAGTGTGATAAGCAGTTTATAAAAGTGTTTTACTGTAACATGGTAATGAAAAATATTTATTTCGTATTTCATCATTCAATATAATATATAATAGTTTTAAGTTCTGTTTCTTACAGACATAAAATATTTTTGAGATTTTAGCTATACAATGGCAGAGTATATTAAATTACCATGGTAATTTGGTTGTAACCATCTCAGTTTTTTAAACAACTTTCATCATAATAACTTTTGTGGATCAAAATTGAAGTAATATGGTTTTTATTGTGTTTTTATTTCACCTTACCAATGTACCGCATTGCACGGTAATATTTCTGTTACATGAAATCATATGTAAATAAATGGAAATATGATTTCGTATTTTCATCTCTTTCCAAATGATTTTAGAAATATTATCATGTAATTAATAAGGTACCGGTTAAAAAGTATGGCTAATTCAACCTCTGTTGATAGTTGAAAATAATGGTTACCACGATGTTTTTTCAACTATTATTCAACGTTGAAAATAATGTGGAAACGACGGACATTTTTTCGTGTTTTCAACGTTAAGGTATTACGTGTTTCTAACTTTATTTCAACGTTTCTGTGCTACCTGGGAAAGAATCGAATGCTTAACTAATGGTTGATTATAATGTTCATCAAAACGTTTATTGAAATGTTGACTGTAATGTTTATCAAAACGTTGATATAATGTTTATCAAAACGTTGATATAATGTTTATCAAAACGTTGATATAATGTTTATCAAAACGTTGATATAATGTTTATCAAAACGTTGATATAACGTTTATTGAAAGTTGACTATAATGTTTATCAAAACGTTGATATAACGTTTATCGAAATGTTGAATACAACGTTTAAATAAATGTTTATTAAACGTAAAGGTCAGTACCAAATTAAAGGTTGAATAAACGTTTAGAAAACGTTATGGCCAACAACATACAACGTTGTCTAAACGTTTCAAATGTTTAAGAGATAACGTTTATTAAACGTTTTATAAACATCAGTGTGCTGTGTGGGAAGTTGCCTTCATCCATCAAACGACTCAGAACCAACACTAAATCTTGGTGGAATTGCAAATTTATAAGGTGTGCAAATCTGTAAGTTAAAGACATCATGGAGTTAGTTCATGATTAGTCTCATAACCTATACACACGCCTAGTGCACTTGTGAACATCATCCTCAGAAAAAATCTACGAGAGAAATGAAGTTTGCATAAATAACTTTATGTAAATAGGCCACCCACTGTAATCACTCAACAAATTTAACACAAATTTGGGACTTAATTCATCAACTACTTTGTTCCTATTTTTTTCAAATCAAATCAAATTTATTTTTATCTTCATACAACATACATGATACAGTATAGTAAGAATAAACTATTCTAATACACAGTATGAACCATATAATAATGAAAATGGTATGAGAAAATGGTACAAACTAATAATAATATTTGATTTATTTTTCCTACAGTGACGTTGAAAAGTGGCCATTGCTGCACTGATTACAGAACGCAAAGAATCACTTTTCCGCTCTAGTGCGGGAAAAATTTTTCTGCACTCCAGATTTGCAACATGGCAACGCAAAATAGTTGGTAGGTTATATGGAGCAACAGTGCAGCAAAATCAAAATGAAGTTGGTAACAGTGACTGGGCTGCTATAGTGAGCAGAGGTGCAACCAAGCACAACGCGCTAATTATTATTCATTATATATTATAACCAAGGACAACGAGGACTTTAGGATTTTGGGATTAAGGTTTTTATCAATAATAAAATTACACAGAAAAACATTTGATGCATTTCAGGCAATTTCATCCATAATTACCCACTTTTCATATTCAATGGCAACTGTAGGAAAAACTTAATGTGAAATACGTGCACAAAGTTCCTCTGCTGCACTCAAGAAACCATTCCGCCCTCGCCTTCGGCTCGGGCGTAAACGTTTCTTTCGGTGCAGCAAACTGTCACTTTGCGCACTAGTTGCACAAATAACTATTTCATTTTTAAAGGAGGCACTGACCGGCAGAAAAAACTAAGGATACTCCTTGTAGGCTACCCCATCTATGCAAATTTGATTTTAGATTCTCAATTAACAGCCTTACAATTTAAACAGAAAATTTCAAGTGAAAAAGATTGGGCATGAAGATCTCTGCAATTAATGTTCAATAACATTTTCACCTAAAATTGAAAATAAGCTCGAAATTCGAGAAAATGTGATTATCCAATTGCAAACTATTGGCAACTGTTGATTCTATTAAATCATTCACTATGAAGAGATAGCAGACCTCGTATGTCTCCAGCGTTATTGTCCTGTCACCAACTGGCTCAGATCTTTGTTTATAAGTAGACTTGAGATGCGCGTGAACACTAGCGTCAGGAGATCAATTGTGAGTGCGCGTGAGTGCGCTCATAGTCACCTCTAATATTATAGGTATTAGTTATTAGAGGTGGCTATGGCGCGCCACACCAGATTTTTAGAAAATATTTTCGAACGGTTTAAGACCTTCAATTATGTATCATGAGTCATACTTTTTAGATGACTTTTAATCTTAATTATTGTCCTGTAATCTGCACAATGCTCGTTTTCCAGTGCTCACTGCCCATTGAAGTAATACTATCACCAACATTTACTCATCACATAGAAATCAACTCGTCGAATGCACGGCAATTTGTTATCGGGTGCACCTGGAAATCCATTTGATATAAAACGGTTCACCTGGCATCAGGTTGTAGAAAACTAAGTCACGCCCAGAGGAATTTTGAACCAAGCATTTGGATCGTGTAAATCGGAAGAAATAGTAGATTGAAAACAGAGTTACCTCCAAATTTCAGTTTTTCCGAAAAAATAACTTAGCACTCAATGGTGTTAGAGAGCTCCGAATTATAACATTTTTCACTATCAATATCACATCACTACCTTGTGACTGGTTATAATAATATTTTATTCTTCAAGGAGAATAGTTATTAATGGATGAATAATAAAATTCTATGATCTAGATTGATTTTTATAATTATACATTGATAAAAAATGATCAGGTAGCATTGCGGAGCTAGAAAAGGATAGTGCTATCTGCTTCGTTGAATAATAGACAAGAATAGTAGCCTAACACTGAAGTAAATCAAATACTACCATTATAATGTGGAGCTGACTAATATAGTGTTGACTATGATGGCCTGTTTGCTAGAAGTTTGCAGGACATTCATGATCCTCTCTGGAACTCCTTCAATTTCTCCTCGAATTTTCCCAGTGTATCATTCTCCACTTCTGCTGTTTTTCATTAATTTCTTTTTTAATACTTTCCTTGCCCTATTACCATAGGTTAGGAAAGTATTGCATTCCAAAAAAAATTAAGGTACCCTAATTTCAAGTTTTCTATAAGTTTCAAGGTCCCCTGAGTCCAAAAACATGATTTTTGGGTGTTGTATGTGTGTGTGTGTTTGAGTGTGTGTGTGTGTGTGTGTGTGTGTTGTGTGTGTGGTGTGTGTGTGTGTGTGTGTGTGTGTGTGTGTGTGTGTGTTGGTGTGTGTGTGTGTGTGTGTGTATGTATGTGTGTATGTCTGTGAACACGATAACTCCATTCCTAATTAATCGATTCACTTGGAATTTTAAACTTAAGGTCCTTTTACCATGAGGATCCGACAATAAAAAAGTTCAATTCAAGATGGCGGAAAAAATGGCGGATAATTACTAAAAAACCATGTTTTTGATGTTTTACTCGAAAACGGCTCTAACTATTTTCTTCAAATTCATACCATGGATAGCTATTTATAAGCCCTATCAACTGACATGGGTCTTATTTCTGAGAAAATTTCAGGAGCTTCGTAATATTCTTGAGAAAAATAGCGGATAATGACTAAAAAACCATGTTTTTCACGTTTTTCTCAAAAATGACGACCAATGTTTTTCAAATTCATACCCTTTATAGTTATTCATCAGCTCTATCAACTGGCATGAGTCTTTTTCCTGAGGAACTGATGGGGGGTCCACCCCATTCTTGAGAAATGGACTTTGTAACCTCTTTCTCTTGCATGAGGTAGGTGGATAGAGCATTTTATAAAAAGAAAACAGTCATAGTCGAGATATTTCATCTGTAGAACAGCTGTTTTGACGACTTTTGAAAAAATCATTGAATTTCACAATTTACACAAAGGAGAAAGTACTCTGAAAACAATTACATAATTATACAGTAGTGTGATCGTAGTTGCATTAATATGTTGCCACCAATCGTCATCATGTTATTCTTCTAAATTATTCTCGTTTACGAATGAGGCTTACAGTTCAATGAGCAAGAAAAGTTGTGTGAGTGTACCACACCAGATTTTTTCGTAAAGCAATACTTTCCTTACCTATGGTAATAGGGCAACGAAAGTTAAAATGTTCCGTTGGGAATGATGCAATGAAAGGTATCGTCAGGGTTTGAAAACGTTAAAATTGTGTCAAAAAGTCTAGGATAGAACACTACTTGTTTTTACAAAAACTTGTTTTTCAAAATGTGACGTCATTCATGCACGTGTGTTGTTAGAAAATAGACCCGGATCTTGATGTAATGAGCTCAGAAGTATTCAGAGACATGATAGATTGCTGAACGCTGTAAACACGTCTTCGTAACTCGTTCTCAAAATTGAGAAAAACATTGATGTTTTTCTACCATCACAAATAAAAAATCGACCACTGAAAATATTATTTATCATCATTAAACAAGAATCCAAATTAAATGCTGTAATTCACCCCGAAGACTTCTGCTCCTGCAAATATTGACATCAGGGTAAACAGCTAGAAGGAAATTCGATGAGCGCTACTATTCAAAAATTATTTGTCAGCCCTGTGTTTAGCGCTTATCGAATCTCCATCTAGCTGTTTACCCTGTTGTCACCTGTTGTCAATATTTGCAGTAGCAGAAGTCTTCGGGGTGAATTATTATAGCATTTAGTTTGGATTTTCATTTAATGATAATAATTGATTCATTATAATTCGAAATTCCCATCTGTAGAAAATATCATTGTATACTGGAAAACCACTAATATAGGTAAAACAAGTTTCAAAACAGCATGATGCGAATTTGAATTCGAATTCGAAACCATGTTCGTATAATGAAATAAAAAAATGTTTTCGCCCTCATTGAGACACATCTATGTTTCATCAACAAAAATTTTCTCGATAAAATATGTGTTGGAAAAAATCGTAATGCTAAAACATAGCCTACATGACTGTTATCTACCACCGTCACGAACGGAAAATTGATTACTGAAAATACTAGTGGTTCTGTGAACAGTAGACCTCGCACAGTTATAAACCGCAGCCTCATCCTCTTATACTGTCAATCAGAGTAAATCCTGTCTAGTCTGAATGTCTTGTCAGCAAGATATCGGTGTGAAAACGATAATGACTGTTGAGACATGGTCGGGAGACATGTTATTTTAGTTATTAACTGCATGCGTTATTGAATGGTTTACGGTAATATTGCGCTAGAAGGAGACTCATTCTCCTTCTGTATTATCCTCATAATGCAAAAATTTCAAAAAACCTTATAAATAGGTCGACGCGCAATAATTTAAAAAGAAACATACCTGTCAAATTTCATGAAAATCTATTTCCGCGTTTTGCCGTGAATGCGGAACATAAATCTCTTCTTCTTCTCTATCTTTTTTCTATATTTATAAAAGGCTAAGCCCCGACAGACTGAAATCACACCACAGCCCAAACTACTGAGCCTAAAAACTTGAAATTTTGCACGATTGTTCATGGTAGCCTGAAAACATTCACTAAGAAAGGATTTTCAGAAATTTGCCCCCCTGAGGGAGCTGGGGCCCCACCAAAATTTTGTACTTTTTAACCGCTCATTGCACAGCGAAATAATGAGGAACTTTTTTGTTCAGCTACGAAAAAAAAATCAGATCTATGCAGAGAAATTTCAATCAGGAGCACAGGGGGGTCCAGGAGAGGGCATTTTTCGAAAATTTTGATATAAAATCACACTACAGCTCAAACTAATTGTCCTACAGACTTGAAACTTTCCACAAATATTCTTCAAACATGCTAGACGCGCACTAAGAACGGATTTTGAGATAGTTTGCCTCTACGGTTTTCAAAGGATGAAAAAGGATCCTATTAAGTAAGCTTATGATTTACCTGATTTTTTTTCAGATTACGTCCTAAAGACTCCAGTCATGGAGTATAAGACAAGTCATGTTATTACATAATAATTCTAACACTAAGTAGTTCAACCTAGTTTAGGTTTGAAAGGAATTCTTGTACACTATAAAAAGCTCTATCAACTAAATATTTTTTCATTTGTTTTTTGAAAATCTTCAAATCATCATTACTTTTCAAGATTTGAGGTAGCTTGTTATAAAATTTCCTACCAATATAATCTGGTTTTTGTTCAAATAACCTACTATTGTGACCCATTATATGATAATCTGCTCTGTTTCGCGTATTATACTCAGGAACATCTGAATTCTGGATCACACCACTCGTTTTCACATGCATTACAACTTCATATACATACAAAGATGGCACAGTTAATAGACCAAGCTTTTTAAATAAAGGCCTACAAGAGTCTAACCTATTCACTTTCTCTATACATCTGAGTGCCTTCTTTTGAATCTTAACACTCTGTCCATATTTTGTTGAGATGAATTACCCCATACTAAAATAGCATACCTAATATGAGATAGTATAAGTCCATGGTAAGCAGTTAACAGTAGTTTTTTATCATTCAGCCTAGCAAGCTGCCGCAGGCAAATACCCCAGATGATATCTTATTACATATCCTCTCAATGTAAGGATGCCATGTTAATTTCCTGTCCAATAAAATTCCCAAGAATGCTACTTTCTCTTCTTGGTCTAATTCATTTTCCTCTACAAACCATTTATTTCTCTATCCTCTACTGAATTATACTTACTTTTGAATTGTAGGAATTGACATTTCTTACTATTTATTGTTAATTGCCTTTGCTTCAAGAATTGGACAATTGACTGTACTCCAGTAGAAGCATTTATTTCTAGACTATCTAATAAATAATTGTTAAAGATGAGCGATGTGTCATCAGCAAACAACAGAGCTCTGTGATCTTTTAACTCTTTTGGTAATTGTTTCACAAAATACCGTTCGAACTAAAATCGATGTGTGTGTACAGGGATTAAATCTGTACGCACCTTTATTTATGAAGAATAGTATATGAATAGCTATATACTAGCCTTGCCTTTATATGACTCAAAGCTCGTTATCCGTTCGTGTTATGTTCGACGATTACGTTCGATTACTTTCTTCAATCCACTTCAAATTGTTTTTGGAGATTTGAAGGTGCTTACAGACATATGTTCCACAAACACGAGCAATCAAATTTCATCAGCTGATTATATCTGTATTTGTAAAGAAACTGTAAAATACAGATGATATAAAATGCTTGGCATCAGCTGATCAAAAGTTAATTGCTCATGTTCGCGGCGCAAAAATCTGTACGCACCTTAAAGAGTAGGAACTCGTTGTTCAATAGAGAGACATACGAGTAATTGTAAAAAAGAGAACCGCCAGAGAAAAAAGTAATTGAGCAATTTTTTCTGGTCTTTGAGCAATTTATCTGAGGGTGGGCGACTGGTGGTAATTTTGGCAACAATGGGGTGCGTTAGTGTTGTCGGACAGAGACAGATGCATTTGGAAGGGCAATAAGAGAAGTGGGAAGAAAATATTGTGCGGGAGAAGAAGAAGAAGAGAAGAAGAAGAAGAGAAGAAGAAGAAGAAGAAGAAGAAAGAAGAAGAAGAAGAAAGAAGAAGAAGAAGAAGAAGAAGAAGAAGAAGAAGAAGAAGAAGAAGAAGAAGAAGAGAGAAGAAGAAGAAGAAGAAGAAGAAGAAGAAGAAGAAGAAGAAGAAGAAGAAGAAGAAGAAGAATGGATAAATGATAAAATTCTATGATCTAGATTAAATATTACAATAAATTATACATTGATAAAAAATGATCAGGTAACATCGCGGAGCTAGAAAAGGATAGTGCTATCTGCTTCGTTGAATAATAGACAAGAATAGTAGCCTAACACTGAAGTAAATCAAATACTACCATTATAATGTGGAGCTGACTAATATAGTGTTGACTATGATGGCCTGTTTCCTAGCAGTTTGCAGGACTTACATGATCCTCTCTGCAACTCCTTCAATTTCTCCTCGAATTTTCCCAGTGTATCATTCTCCACTTCTGCTGTTTTTTATTAATTTCTTTTTTAATACTTTCCTCGCCCTATTACCATAGGTTAGGAAAGTATTGCTTTCCAAAAAAAATTAAGGTACCCTATTTTCTAGTTTCTAAGTTGCACCGACTTTCGTGCAACCGGTACCATACGGCACTCTTTTCATTCAACTGTAAATTAATTTTATTCAAGAAACTAAACATTGATAATTCTCTATTTTCCTTGTAATATGGGTTATTATTCTTTTCAATCATCTATACTATAATAAAGGAAAGAACTGGCTTATATACGTACAGGATAGGATGTTAATGTTTGAGGCATCATCACGTCTGGACTACTGGACTGATCAACATGAGATTCTTCATATATGGATTCTTAATCAAACGAGGATGGTTATAGGCCTATTTTCAATTCTTCAAGATTTCATCACGTCAAGTTTGTCAAGTTTTACAATAGACCCTTGCGGAGCACGGGTTACCTGCTAGTTTTATATAACAGTAGAATGATATAATTATCGTTTTTTATTCTCATGAAATAAGAAAAAGAATCAATGGGATATCTGTTTCAATTGTTCTATAATGATCAGTAGGCCTACACAATCAAATAGTTAAAACCAATATGTTTTCATCTTGGAATAATGATTCTCGATTATTCCTGATCATGTCAAGAGTTATTCTAGAAGTTTTATTCGTCTCATCTGCATAAAAAATAAACTGAGGTGACAACAAATGAGAGAAACACTAAGGAAAAATTATCTACCCACGTCAATAACTGTTTATAGTGAGGTCCACATTATAATGGCAGTGTTTGATTAGCAATTGTATTGCTATCCTTGTCTATCATTCGAGAAAGCTGATAGCACTATACTTTTCTAGCTCCACAACGTTACCAGATCCGTTTTTAACAATGTAGAAATATACTTAATTAAGGCCACGCTGTTCTCCTATCTTCATTCACTGCCATTATAACGTGGACCTCACTATAGACGGTGGCATGCCAAATGACCGATTCCCGTTTGGTCGAAATTATTATTTTGTCGCAAAAGATCAAAAATTGAAGAATCCCAAATGGTAGAATTGAAACTTGTACCGTATTTTCTAAATGGTCAAATCCCAAATGATCGAAAAATTTCAATAGTAATCCCATTTGGCCGAAAATCTCAACTTTCACAAAAGGTCGAAGATTTGATTTTCTCATCTGACCGATTCTCAAACAGTCGAGTCCCATTTGATAGAAAAACTTTGTAGTTCGTCGCAAATGGTCGAATCCTATTTGGTAGAGAAGTCTTGTAGTTTGTCGCAAATAGTACAGTAATATGGAATGTTATTCAAAAATTTCTTGATAAATAAATACATTTATTAGGCTATAATTTATAAATTAATAAATAATATTGAAACCAACATGGCAAACTCCCATTTTCCTATTGTTTGTTCCTTCTCGTCGTTATGGAATGATTTCTTTCATGAAAAAGTTTTGATTAATTCAATCAATCTTTTTTTTATGCTAAAAATACTTGAGATGAAATATACATATACTCGAGAAAATAGTTATTTGTATAATTACCTAGAGTGAAAAATACTGTTTTTTCTCCCTGAGGGAAAAGTTTGAAGCCCGAGGTGAAGCCGAGGGCAACAATTTTCCTGAGGGAGAAAAAAATTTTTTCACTCCGTGATATACACAACATTTTTCCTCCACCTACATTTTTATAAGAACTGCAAATAAAATAATCTTTTAAAACGTACGTGACCAAACAATATGTTACAACATAACCTGGAACGTAAACAGCTGGGCTGGCTTGTAATCACAGTTCTCCGCCGACTGCGCTATGCACTATCTGTCGGCAAAAGCTGTAACAACAATGGCCGCCAAAACTACAACTATGATGAAGTTCCCGTTTCAAATTTGATTAGTTAATAAGGAATATTTGTTGGCTGGTATTTTTAATAACATGGAATGAAAAAATATTTATAAATTTTTCTAGTATAGTGCTATGAAGTTTGTAATAATTCTAGCATACAAACATAAAATTTATATATTGATCAAATGTCTGGTTGAGGTATTGCATTTAGTTGGTTTAATGACTACTCTATATGCTTCCTCATCTGAGCTTAGACCTTCTAACCTATCTCAAACAAAGAGCAGCTTCTCTTTGTCTCAGAAACAGAGTAACGGCCAGCAACAGTCACAGTTATAACATAGTTATTCAAAAGTATTCTTTGAGTATCTATAGTGAGGTCCACGTTATAATGGTAGTGTATGATTTGCAATGGTGTTGCTATCCTTGTCTATCGTTCAAACAAATGTGAAAAAGTTTGGGGTTACGTTTTATTATTTAATAATGTTTTTTTAGGATAGGTTAGGTTTTTGCTTTAAAATTGCAATATGCTAGAAGGGGCTAGGGTCTAGGTAGAGTTATGTTTTTTGATGTTTCAAAGGTAAAAGGATAGGTTAGGGGGTTAGGATTTTGCTTTGAACCACATGTTTTGTGAACATGTTCATGAAATGAACCACATGTTTATGAACATGTTCATGAAATGAACCACATGTTAATGTTTTGCTCTAAAGATGATGAATAAATCTAAAGTATTAAATGTGAAAGGGTTAGAGGTTAGGTTAAATTTAGGTTATATTTAATAAAGTGTTATTAGGATAGGTTAGGTTTTTGCTTTGAAATTGCAATATGCTAAAAGGGGTTAGGGTAAAGTTGGAGTTGAGTTTTTTGATGTTTCAAATGTGAAAGGATAAGTTAGGGGGTTAGAATTTTGCTTTGAAATCTAAATTATTAAATGTGAAGGGACAAGGGGTTAGTGGTTAGGTTTTTTTTGGATTATATTCAATAATGTTTCATAAGGTTAGGTTAGGTTTTTGCTTTAAAATTGCAATAGACTATGCTAGAAAGGGCTAGGGTCTAGGTAGAGTTATGTTTTTTGATGTTTCAAATGTGAAAGGATAAGTTAGGGGGTTAGGATTTTGCTTTGAAATCTAAATTATTAAATGTGAAGGGATAAGGGGTTAGTGGTTAGGTTTTTTTGGATTATATTCAATAATGTTTCATAAGGTTAGGTTAGTTTTTTGCTTTAAAATTGCAATATGCTGGAAGGGATTAGAGGTTTTTCAAATAGTTATGTTTATTGATGTTTTAAATGTAAAAGGGGAGGTAGAGGGTTCGGTTTTTGTTTTGAAATGACAATATTTATGCTGACTTAGTTAGGTATAGTGTTTTCCAACATCAGTTAAATAACAACTGTTATATTTTATTAATTATATTTTTCAAAGATACTCTTTCTCTTATAAAATAAAATGATAATATATTAATTATATACTGAATTTAATGATAAATGATCATTGAATAATAATATCTTCATCAAATAGAATGACGATTGGCTCCATTACAGTGCTCGGTAACCATCATCACAAAGAACGTTACATTCAAAGAACTGACTGAATGGAACGGGAAAAACCCGTTGCTAACGCATGCGTGATACGATGCTGTCTGAGACAGAGAGTGGTTTGTAAACAAAGACCTTAAAGAGATATCTATGCATCTTTAAGGTCTTTGATTTCAAATGTACGTTTTTAAAATAGAGATGCTTCCCATGTTATTTAAATGGAGTTACTTTTACGCTCTAGGGAGTTTTCCCGTTTTTTCCTCCCGAGAGCGAAGAAGTGAAACTTCAGTATTATGTTCCAGGGAGTAAAGTAAGCACTTTAGACAGGAGGTGGAGGAAAAAACAATATTAGGCCAATCGGATACTCACTTTATCAACTGATATTACTCTTACATTAACAAAATATCCTTGCATTCAATTTCACTGGGACTAAACATTTTTGATGTAACAATAGAAAGTAACTCCAATCAAAACCTATATGTTGTCCAGCACATTGGTTTTCATTTTTGAAATACTTCCCAATTTTAATATTGTGTTTGAATACTCAGCTTCTTTGTATAAAGAATGTTCCCAAAGGAATACGCCGTTTTCATCACCTGGAAAGAAATATAATTATTTTTGTAATTTCAGATGTTAGAAATTGTTAAAAATTGCAATTAACCAACTATATCATAATTATAATATCATAATTAATAATATTGATTCCAATATCCAATGAAAGCTATATTGATAGAACTATAAGGACTTCCGCTACTAGAAATATTGACTTTTGAGCTAAATAGCAGTAGAAAATTTGTTGAGTGAAACTGTCCAAAAAACTGTGCCCAATCCGGGAATCGAACCCGGTACCTCTCAGTTGCCGGTTTACCTCTTCGCCCACCAGGGACTCTCTGAACATCCTCACACAATGATTATGTTAATCAAATTTATGTTAATTTTTAGAAATTTCTGTTAACAAATTGCCAGAACATTATAATTATAATAATTCGAATATCCAATGAAAACTATATGAATAGGATTAAGGACTTTTACTATTTTTGGACAGTTTCACTCAACGAATTTCCTTCTGTTATTTCTTCAATCAATATTTGCAGAATGCATAGCTATTTGAATTGAAGATGCTTGAAAATTGTAGCCGCCAATATGTTTAACATATTGGCGGCAGCAAAAATTGATACTATTTGATGAATAATACTCATCAACTAAGAGAAAAGGTATTGATGGTTTTCTTGATTTTTGGAAAGTCAGACAGCTTATTATTTAATTTCCAATAAAACTGATTCATCTATATAATAAGAAAGAGTACGGTTGTGTTTGTTTGTGTGTTCGTTTGTTCGCATCAAAACATGTCAACTTGTGGATTGCATACTGGAAAAACGGGAATGATTTAGATCTCCAAATTTTGAACATAGATTCTAAAAATATCAATCTCGTGCACCTGGAAGCCCAAATTTGAATTTTCCTTCTAGATTTTTCATAATTAATGTTCAAAATTAATTAATTAGTAGGGGAAAGTCGTGTACCTTGGGCCGCTTTTCTTTGAAGTAGAGTGGTTTACTAAGTTGTTATGATATTACCCACCTGAAGTTACTGTCAAGTTTGTTATGATTTTCTGCAACTTTTGACATGGAAAACAGAATTTTTGAAGACATTTTGAGCATTTTGTAATAAAAAAACAAAAAAAGTCAAATGACCCAAGGTACAATGCCTTCATTGTACCTTGAGCCACCTCTCATTGTACCTTGGGTCAATAATTGTAAAAATGACAAACTGTTTGAATTGAAGGGAAAATAGCAATAATAAAAGCTGGAAATTCATTGATTTAAAGTTATAATCTTCAATATAAAAAGTAATGATATTTTAAAATATGAAAAAGTTGAAAAATCGAAAAATAACAGGCAACAATATATTAAAAATTATTGAACAATATTAACAGGCTACAAATAACCCTATATCTTTAATATACACAATCATAATTTTTTTTAATATGAGAAAAATTACAAAATTAATAATTAAAAGTATAAAATATGCATTTCGATGAAAAAATAATTATTTAGCACAAAAATATTTTTAAAAAACATGAATTTTTTTTCTAAAATACATTAATCCTGTAAAAGATAGAGGGAAAGTCATTCCACCTCTTCTTCCCATCTCTGGTCAGCAAGAAAACCACAATATCTCCATCCTGAACTTCACTTTCATCAGCCTCTTGAGGCCAGACAAAATGTGAAGTCTTCTTGACCCTCCTTGCAAATTTCACACTGGGAACACCATCCCTCACACCTACAATTTGGCCTATATAGTGCTTCACTGTTATTTTTGTGGGAAATTTGACCAAGACCCATCTTCCTATTTTTAAAGGAGTTTCAAAATCTTTTTCTTCTGACTCCATCAACTCCTCCTCATTCTTCTTGATAAAATCGTCAATATTTATCTCACTTTCATTGGAGATGAATGAGGCTAAGAAGCATCTGAATCATAATCAGACTGCTTTCTTTTTTAGTGGATTTCTTTTTCTCATCAACTTCACATTTCTTAGTGACTTCTTCAAATTTTTTCTTGGCTGCTTCTTCTTCTTCTTCATTTCCATTTCTTCTATTATTGAATTTTTCTCAGGTGTGTCTGTAAGAATTCTTGATTTTCCACTTTTCCTACCTTTCCTGCTATCTTTTCTAATTTCAGCTTTAGGGAATGGTCTAATTTCCTCCAAAGACACTGAAGTGTAGACCTATTAGCTTCAGTTGGAGAACAGATATTAGAAGGTCCAGCAGAAGATTCTACACTCATATCTGGATGAGGTTTATCACTCACAGAGCTGGATGGAACTCGTGATCGGAAAATATATTAGGATTATGGGCCACAGTCCTGAAGATGAGAAACCTGATAATATATTTGAGGGGGTAAAAGCCAAAGGATAAGCTATCCCACTTATTGAGGCAATGTCATAGACTTTGATGGTTTTCCCTGGATTGGTCAGATGCCAATTTTTGAAAGAGGTGCTTAAATATGCCTTGAATGGCCCATAGACACCTCTGTCAAGGGGCTGGAGTTTGTGGCTACTGTGTGGAGGAATTGTGATCATCACAATTCCATTATTTCTGGCCATATCAATTGCTTCAATAGTGATATGACTCTCATGGTTATCCATGATTAATAAGACTTTATTTTCAGGGCTTGATTTTACGTTTTTTATGAAATGTTCTAGGAAATTTAAGAAAATTTCTCCAGTAGACCATCAAGAAGGGTTACAAGCTCCAGAACTACCTGGAGGAGCACCATGCAACATAGCATCTTGAAAATGTACTCGAGGAAATACAAAAAAGGGGGGAACTGAATTTCCTACAGCGTTTATGCAACCAATCAAAGTTGTATTAAACCCTCTCTCAGTAGACGTTATTCCTCCAATTTGTTTCACTTTCTTAGATGCAATCACTTTCGGTGGAATATGAACAGATGAAACCCCTGTCTCATCAACATTGTAGATATTTTCTGGGCTGAATTTGTGTTTCTCAATGACATTGGAGTATTTTTCAAAAAATTTCTCTACAACTGGCTTATTGAAACCAATGGACCGAGCAATACTGGTTGGACGTGGCTTCCTTAAAGAGAGTATTGTATTTCTTTGTCTGAAATCGTAGAGCCATTGGTCTCCTGCTTGTTTATTAATGTCCCATGAAGCTGGATATTTCTTATGATTTGCCTGTGCATACTGATATGCAAGTTTTTTTACATCAGTCTTTGAAAGTCCATAATGCATCGAACTAGCAGTCAATAAATATTCGGTGAGTGAAAGTTCCTCTTCCTTTGTGAACACTTGCCATAATGAACACTTATTCTGGTAGTTGAAGTCCTATCTCCAGATTTCTATGTGTGTCGATGTGACGTTGAAGGGTGGTGCGAGACACCGAACACTGCTTGCTGCTGCTCTGACTGACAGTCCATCGGTGACACCAACTTCACAGCTAGAGTCAAGTTGTCAACGTAAATAAGCCTCATTTGATTGAAACCCCAGTATCATTAGAAGCTTCATTGAAGCAGAAATACAAATCAGCTGAAAGTTTTGGAAAGAAATACATACCTGATGATGAAAAATAAAATAGAATTTGTCGATTTCTTTCTTCCACATACAGTCAACAAACAACATTCAGTAACAGATGAACTCCATTAGCTATAACCTCCAATTTTAGCTGTAGAACGCTCTAGCAGTGTTACCAACCAAATTAGGGAAAAAAAGAATTTTCCCCATTCATTTATTCCAAGATATGACTGGTGGCCCGAGGTACATTGTGGCTCGAGGTACACGACTTTCCCCTACATACGATTTTATAAAAAAATCACCAAATCATATGGTGGAGTTAAAAAATATTATTATACAGGTATACAGGTGTAAAGTAGTATAGGAAAATTATGTTTGACGCATCATCACGTCTGAACTACTGGACTGATTAACTTGAAATTTTGCATAATTATAGATTCTTGCTTAACCGAGGATGGTTATAAACCTATTTTAAATTCTTCAATATTTGATTACATCCAGTTTCCAGTTCAGAACATTTCTCTTAAAAGGGTAATTAGAAGATAGGTAAGATTAGGGATCCTTTTCGAATGATAAAAACAGGTTTTCCGTCACACCCAAATTTTTTCCGCCATTTTGGAACCACCACTTTGAATTCAACTTCTTTTTTTAATTGAAAGTTGCTCATATGATAGGATTTCCAGAGAAAAGGTATGGTGAAAACCGCACATTGATATCTCAAACCTTTCAAAATTTATTCTCATTCATTTCCTTTATTATAGTAGCCTATAGAAGATGATAGATAAATAGATGATATATCCATCTATCTATCATCTTCTATACTATAATAGAGGAAAGAACTGGCTTAAAGACGTATACACGTGTAGAGGATAGGGAAATTATGTTTGACTCATCATCACGTCCGAACTACTGGACTGATTTACTTGAAATGCAGCTTATAAATCCTTAATCAACCGAGGATTCTTATAGGCCTATTTTCAATTCTTCTGGATTTCATTACTTCAAGTTTTAAAATAGACCCTTGCGAAGCACGGGTTACCTGCTAGTATTATAATAACTGTAGTTGTGACTTCACGTTCATAATTCAGCGTTTGTGCCTAGTGGAAAGTTGTGTGTATAATTTTGGCTTCAAAATTCTCTGAAATAACTTAATTTATTCAAAGTGCGGTGATATTAAGTGCAATATTTGACTATAATTTGGTATTTCAAACATTATAAATTCAAAATTTCCAGCTCATATATATTTTTGGACAGAAATTGAACTTTATAACTTTCCTCAGTAAGAACATAACCTATTTTTTCGAACATTTCATTATTTATCAAAATTTGGGAACAGAATAGTTTTGGGCTATGCCTGTTGTTCTATCCCGATCATATTCATTATGATTTGTAATTGTATGACCAAATAAATAAATAAATAATACTAGGTGAAAAAGTTGAAGCTTATTCAAGTGTTTAGTCTGTAAAGGTTTCTTACACCATGTTCTCTAAAAGTTAGTGATATGGCTAGGTGGAACAATATTCGTATCTCTCTACCAACAAAACTCATTCGATAAGTAAAATAAATTTTCTATCCCATAAATAAAATGATATGGGGATTCTTATATAGTGACTATTGAATTATATAGATTGAAGTCTCAAGAAATGCTTGATCACTTACTGCTATCCATCAACAATCGATAATCAAAGTTTAATGATGCATTAGATTCGATGAGTGCCGGATGCACAAAAGCCAGTTAAATTTTAACCGTGATTAATATTTCATAATATCCAATCAGAGAAGGCCTTCTTTATAAGACAGCTTCTCAGATTGGTTCTCATGGAATTAATCACGATTAAAATTTAACCGGCTTTTGTACAACCGGCAATAAGTGTCTTAGAAACCTGGCCCTAGTCTGCTAAACAATAAAATTATCACTCAACTTCAAATTTCAAGAATCTCTGCTCTACTCTCTTATTGGTAGCACTTAGTAATGTTTATGTTGAATATTATTCATATTACTCAGACATAATTTATTATCCAACTATTGTAAACTGGATGTTTGATGTTGAGTACTGACATCTTTGAATGACATATAATTGAGCGTGTAGACACCAAAGGGCCGCATTTCGATGTCGACGTTGGCTCGGGTCATCATGATGTGCAGATTCTTCTTTAACCACTCAGGCTTGTCTGTCCATGGAAGCTCGGCCAATGCGCGACGTAGGGTATCATTCTAGAAATATAAATTCCGATTATTCCAAATCGAATATTGTCAGATTTGAAAATTACTCATTCATTCAATCAGGACCCACCTGAAATTGCTTAGTCCGGGCGCAAATGTCATTCCGTGGTCATCTTTGGGTAATAGCCGTGAAAGATGTCTCAATTTCTTTGTTAGGTCTGGTATAATAATAAGGATCGTGATGATGATAAGTCGAGATCACAAGAAAACACCTCGGAAACAATATGGCCGCCAAAATTTGTAGGGTTTTGCTATATCGCTTGTATTTCAATAACTGTTCAAGATATTCAACCGTTTTTTGAACGAAAATATTTTTAAAATCTTCCTCTAGAATTTTTGTTTCATAAACTTTTCCTCTAAAACGCATATTGTTTCAGTTATAACTTTCAAAAGCCCAAAAAATTTCTAAATGTGTTGGGATTGGCATTTGGTGGAAGAAGCATGTCTTCCGCTGCAAACAATACGTACTTTTCTCTCTTTTCCGATGACGCTCCAGCCGTGGAATATGGACTTACAGCCTCCAACCAGATGTCATTTGAAAGCTATTCTAAAACGTTGTAGCGTACCAATAACACTGATGTGTATGTCTACTGCGAATACATTTACAGAGTGGAAAGTGAAATATTGTCCCCGAGAAATGTACCCTATGTTTCAAGTTTTAGATGTTGAATAAATCATGAAAAGAGTGGACGAAATGATACGATTCTCTCGAACATCATCAATTTCTAAACATTTTGGTATTGAAACCAATCCGATATCTCTTACAATAACTGAATAGCAAGTGATATAACAATATCTGTCAATAATGACCGCCATCTTGAGTTTTTCAATGATGTCGAATATTTTCTTTATTTCCATCATCAATATTCTTATTCGGCTTGTTGTGATGAAGAAGAGATTGAGACCATTTGCAAGTCTCTATCTTGAAGTAGTCATGAAAAAATCGATTTTATAGTTCTAGCTTGTTATCTCATGGAAAAACGCACCAGAAATCATGCAGGGCTTTCTTTGGATGGCCTGGAGAACTCATTTTTTGATATACAGCGCATAAAGATATATTGTTCCAAAGTTGAAAAAACGCTCTAAAAATTTCATAGATTTGAAATTTCTCTATATCTCTTGCACAAAAAAGTTATAATTTAAATGAAATTTGAAAAAAATTAGAAAACCATTTTTCTTGGGCTTTTGAAGGTTATAACTGAAACAATATGCGTTTCAGAGGAAAATTTTATGAAACAGAAATTATAGAGGAAGATTTTAAAAATATTTTCGTTCAAAAAACGGTTGAATATCTTGAACAGTTATTGAAATACGAGCAATATAGCAAAACCCTACAAATTTTGGCGGCCATCTTGTTTTTGAGGTGTTTTCTTGTGATTTCGACTTATCAACATCACGATCCTTATTATACTTGACCTAACGAAGAAATTGAGACACCTCCCACGGCTGTTACCCAATAATGACCACGGAGTGCCTTATTCATGACATTTGAGCCCAGACTAGCTCATCTCTTTTATCTTTTCTTGTATGCACGCACACGCCTGCAGGATCATTTTTGGCAAAACAATACTCTTTTCTTGGTACCCCCTCAAAGTACCCCAATTCCCAACCCTTTAGTTTTCAACATTAGTCAGTGTATGACAATAAAATTCACATCTTACATTCTAATCTTCTTAATGACATTGTTTACCTTTGGTCTTGTGAGGAGTTCTTTCTGTTTTCATAATATTGTAAAAATATATACCATCGTTTCTTATCTCTTTTAAAATAGAAATAAAGTATCTTTTTGATATCATTTTTGAGACTAGCAGTGCACCCGTTCTTGTTCGGGAGGACTAGAAAGTACTACATTACATCAGGAAAAACTAAATGACAAATATTTTAATGGGATATTGAAAGATAAGTAAGGGAGGCTTTGCTTTTTAAATGTTAAGGTTACTTATAAAAAGTTGAATGATAATATAATTGATAATTCTTTATTGCAAAAGAATATTGCATAGCAATTTTAGTACCTAAACATTCATACAAATTTGGAACGATTTTATTCATACAATATATAATGTCGGCAAGTTTAGGTATTCTAAATCCTATACTATAAAACGAGCAATTTATGTTTAGATGTTTTGATGTTTAAATGTTTAGATGTTTATGTTTGTATTTCACCGGATTTCGAAAACGGCTCTAACGATTCTCACGAAATTTAGAACATAGTAGGTTTATAATATAAAAATTCGATTGCACTAGGTTTCATCCCTGGGAAAACTCGCTGAAAGACATTGAAAGAATTTATCAATTTCAATCCTGATTAATTCCAGTAGAACCAATCAGATAAGCTATCTTCTTGAGATGGTCTTCTGTGATTTGTTTCGTGAAATTAATCAGGATTAAAATTTAACATGCTTTTGTGAGAGAAATTTTTGCATTCCTCTGGGAATCAATCTCAATCAACTGTGATTAGATAGAACCTTTCTGTATGAACTATGAATATTTATTATAATTTCTTCTTTCGTAATAATTTTTATATGCTTTTGTAGGTACTCCAGAGCGGAGCTCGGTGCCCCGATATTTATCATAAATTGGAACAGGTTGTCACTGATGTTGTGTTGTCGGTAGTATTTACTTTTTAACATTACAGGAGTAAATAACACAAGTCGAACAAAAGTTATGTTTAAATGGTTTGGTTTTTGGAATAAAGATATCATCTGAACAAGTACATTTTGTAAATTCTATTTATTAATACCAAATGTCGGGGCACCGAGCTTTGCTCGTTATTTATTCATTGATAAACAGAACTCAATTCCTTAAATGATTGGGGAAGGACTAACAGGCACAGCCCAAAACTGTTTCTTTCCCGAATTTTGATTTATACACTATAAAATTTATAGTTGGAATATTTAATATTCCAAAAAGTAAGATACACTTGAATTCAAGTGAAATTTTTAGTCCAAATATTTGAAAACATAAAACTACTAATTTGGATTGTTTACATACCAAACGATTGTTTGTTACAAACGAGGAGGTGTTGAGGAGGGTTGGGGAAAGGAGTCTGCTGGATGTGATAAAGAGAAGAAAGAGGAGATGGCTGAGACATTGGATGAGACGGCAACGCTTGTTGGTGGATGCCATGGAGGGGACCATTCAGGGAAGAAGAGGAAGAGGGAGAAGAAGATACAAAATTTTGGACGACATCAAGGAGGGGATGAGCTACTATGCAACGAAGCGACTGGCAGAGAATAGAAGAGAGTGGAGGGCTGCTGCCATATAGAAGGACCTGCCTACGAGCAGAAAACTACAGACAGACATACCAAATAGAATAACAAGGACTCAATATAAAGCATAAAAAATACAATTGATAATATTTTGTATGCAGGAATTTTAGTAATTCTAAGCCTATGTGTTTGAAGGTAAATCTTTGACAAAAATAAATTATAACTTCAACATCCACTATTATTCTGATTTCCTTTGCTCAATTAATTTTCAATGGTCCTTTGTTTGAGTTTCCTTGCAACTTAATTTTTTTAAAAGCACAATGATAAGTTAAATTGTAATGTACATTTCAATCTAATAATTATTTTAATCTCGAAGGCGTTTCATGATGATATTAATGTCTCTGAAATGGGAATGCAATTATAAACAACATCGCAAACTCTAGTGAATTTGACAGAAGAAAAAACTTCCCTTGTCAAAAATTTGTGAAAAATATCAAATGAAGCCAATTTTAATCTTTCTAATTTACACCCTATTTACCACACAGTAATCAAGTAATTAGTGTAATGCTTCATTACTTTTTTCTGTTTTGTATAATAGTCCAGTCAAATAGTCGTTTTTCAGGAAACAGCCCGAAAGAATTTTTCGCAACGGTTCTATATGTATTTTGGGGCGCTGAATTCTAATCTGAAATTTGCTGACACGCCAGAGGGCGGCTTCACTCCCAAAACTCCCAAAAAACCCAAAATTTCGGACTTTTTTCAAGTTTCCCATTTGATCTTGAGAACTTTTCGAGAAAAAGCATTCTCTAAAATATAAAACATAATAAAATTTTCAATAAATTGAGTGGTCGCGCAGGACTCCACGATTTTTGATTCCGGAGCTAAGAGTTTTCAAAGAAGGGGTATTTTTTTAAGGGGTTTCCAAAATTATGCAAACCTACCACTTCTACCCTATACAACAAGGATCTTTTTCTAGTAATGATAGAAAGCCACACATCACGTGAATTAACAATATTGATTCTGAACAGAATTCCTTAGGTATTTTTGAATTTAGTAGTGGTGGGAGGAGGAATACACCCAAAAATAAAAAATCTTGTCCTACTGCCAAAATTAAAATTTTCATTATAATACCTTTTCATGGCCTTCTTAACAAAAAAGAAACACATTTCGGCTGAAATCACCTTACGAGGGTTATGTTCTATGAGAATCACTCGTTAGATTTCAGTATTTCCTAGTGGGGGGCACACATAAGGATACGTCCAGGATCAAAATTTTAATCACTTATGACTTTTGACTGAATGATCACATCTCCTCGTAAGTACTCGTTCACTCGTTCATATCAGCACGTCAAGGCGGTTAAAAATCATGTATCATGTCACTAAAATTTGTTTAAAAAATAGGAAATTCCTCCTTTAGTGTATTTCAGCCCATATTTCAATGAATAGAAAAATGACTGATTTCTATATTCAAAACTGTGTGTCTCGGTAACTCAAATTGATACTTGGTCTTGATTTGAAGAAAAGAATCTCCTCTTTTATGGGAGGTGAATGATTTTTGTAAAAATATAATTGTGAAGTAAGATACGTTTGTTTCAAGAAATCAAGAAATTTGCGATATTTTTCTCATTTTCACAGTCTGGACAGTTTTTTGATATAAACAATAATGCAAGGTGGGAAAAAGTATTAAAATTAACTACATTAGGATAATATCCCCATTTAATACCTAGATTTTTTAGTCATGATTCAAAATGTTTACATAAAATATAAAAAAATCATGCCCCCCCCCCAAAAATGTTGATGGCGCAAATTGTGCCATGCCCCCCCTTGTGGGCACCCCTGATCCGGACTAAATACCAAGAGAACCAATCAGAGAAGCCTACTATTAAAAAAAACCCTGCTCTGATTAATTCTCATGAAATTTAATCCTGATTGAAATTGAACATGTTTTTGTGCTACTGGGCCTGATATTTCCATGTATCAAAATCAGCTAAAAACCAAATCGAAAAAAACATAATATTCCATCAGCTGCTCCTATTTCCTTTCATGATGTTATTACGACACAAGACAAACCTATTGATATTGGTAGATCACAAGTGAATTCTAAAGTTGTTAATTTAGATAGAAATTGAATTGAGTTACATGTTAGTTTATATCAAAATTTTCATCCCTAAGCTTTTGGTTTCAAGCTAAGATCAAAGAAAGGAATCATAATAATGGTAGTCAATAATCAAAGCAATTGAATAAACTATTCAGATCTATGCAAATTCACATTAAAATGATCTCACTTAATTATTTATGATTATAGAGTTTAGGACATGTGAAATCAGCCACAATAAGTGTTATGAATGTTATGAATGGACTCTTATGTATGAATGGACTTCCATGGAATAAAAGAATCAGTGGATTGTCTGCTTTTACACATTTAGATGAGTGAAACAAAAAGTAAGCAACAGGCTATGCCAAGAATTTCAGAATAAGCAAAAGATCCATGGATACCAGAGTCATCAAATTGCGAATCAACCTAATTTGGAATTTAATCTTCAATTGCCAAAGAGAAAATAACATGATCACTGCTAATTTGATAACTGTCAACGGGAAATATTAATTGCCAATGAATAAGTTGAGGGCAACTCTTAAGCCCCGCCCCATATCCTACGAAATTCGCTGCAATTAGACTACTCTTCTACAGAGCACTTCAAACACATCAATTAATTATTTGAATGATTTGACTCAATAATTTTCATGCCAAGTTGTGGCCTAATCTCAAAAACGATTATAACAATAAATTTTGGTAGGATTTAGATTATAAATGTTTCACAAAAATAATTTTATCTTTTAATTCCCGTAGCGAAGCACGGGTGCCATGCTAGTCAGACTATAGAATCATTCATCATAAATCAGCTGACAAGTGATTACACAGATGTGTGGAGAAGCCAGTCTATTGCTGTATTTCCATAAGGTCTATAGTTTCAATCAGGTACTTGTGGATGAAAATACTGCTTGAGTTCTACTGTTCACAGAACTACTAGTTCTTATTATTATTATTATTATTATTATTATTATTATTATTATTATTATATTATTATATTATTATTATTATTATTATATTATTATTATTGTTGTTTATTTCTTAAGCTGCGTTTAAACCAAATTTATTAACAAAATTTTTATTTTTCCGTCCTTATAGATTCTATTAGATTAAACGGAGCTTGACAAACACATAATATTATGTATAATTATTATCATGTTCAATATGCATAAACTATGTCCAATCTAATAGGAATTTATAAGGATGGAAAAATAAACATTTTGTTGATAACTTTGGTGTAAATGCATCTTAAGTGCTCATTTTTATGAAATAAATTTTATTTTTATTATTTTATTTTTTATTTTAATTTTTTGATAGTACAGTATCACAGGTAATACTAAATTATGAATTGAAAACAATGAATATGAATATGTGAAAAGATGTATAAATTTGAAAATGATTTGATTTGATTGTGCTGAGAAACGTACCTGGTTGAATACTCGTTGACCATTATGATAAGCAAAGAATGTAGCCAGGCCCACCACAATAAATGTTACAGCAAAATTCACCCTTTTATTGAAATCATCGACCTGTAATCAAATTTAATTTCAGCTGATTTGAAATGGAAAATTTTATTCTACATAATATAATATTCACGACATATTCTATGTAACTCTTTTACTATCCTAGTAGAGAATTTACCATTATAATTTATCTTTAAAGCCTACGGTTATGGATTTCGTTCTAAAAATATCATTGTTTAGTGAATTTCCAGAGAACCCCCTTGAAAGTGTCACAACCATTCTTGAAAACCAATCGTGTTTTTTCCGTTGTATCAATCGGATTAAGCAGTTTGACTCAATCAGTGGTTGCGCTGATAAGCTATCGCTTAGACAAGGCTGGCCACTAATGACAGGACAAGTGTGTTGAACATGCGTGTACACACATGCTCGCCATGCATGTTGTATCATCAGCGATAAGTTACTGACAACATTTTTTGAGGTTATGTATTTGTATCTCCGATTTTTTACTTTCCTTGCCCTATTACCATGGGTAAAAAAAGAATTGCATAAAAAAATTAAGGTACCCCAATTTCTAAATTTCTATATGTTTCAAGGTCCACTGAGTCCAGAGAGTGTTTTTTGGGTATTGGTCTGTGTGCGTGTGTGTGTGTGTGTGTGTGTGTGTGTTGTGTGTGTGTGTGTGTGTGTGTGTGTGTACACATAGAGCGTCTTCAGGGATACACTGCTCCAATGACTCGAGTGACTCGAGCTAGGCGATCCGCGTTTCATGGGAGCTTTTGACAGTCCATCACCCGGTCGCCATCTTTGATTTTTCTAGCCCGGGTCAGGAATCATGACCCGACCAAATAGTACGGGCTACGAAGTTCTAACTCGAGTCACCCGGAATCGGAGCGCTCCTATTGGTTGAAAGCAAAGACCTTAAAGAGATAAGAGATGCATCTCTAAGGTCTTTGGTTGAAAGTTTCGCGTTGTCTGCTCTGGTCTGCAGTCAAGTAAACAACACATAACACAACTAAATGCAAATATGGAGGATTATTACGAATAGGCCTACAAACACGAGTATGTTTTTGAAGGCATATTTTTAAAATAATTAAAAAGGAGGAAATTTACACATTGTCTGGTAAGTTTATTATTTGCATTGTTGACAATACTATTAGTTTAGTATGACTATTATATTAAAATATATTTGTGCTCATGACATGATCTATCCAAAACTGTTAGGCTTTTTAGTGTTTATCAATGAAATTGTGAATAATAAATAATATTATTCTGTGTGGTCATGAAAGTTATTGATCCATTTAAATAGCATTGAAATATTTACTTTTCATTTCGGCTACTTCTGTTTCTTCTTAGATTTTTATTGCTGTTTAACCTCAATACCTATTCGTATTTTGTTTATGGCATAATTTTTAAAAAAATAAATAGAATTTCATTATCAAATTTCAGAATACTCAATCGGCTAAACAGAAACTTAAACCTAATAAACTTCATTCATTCTCATTTCAATAAAAAGTTTGTTATTCTATGGAATAGGCCTATGCATAATAAAGATTATAAAAATTATCTCTTGCTTTCTATAAGAATAATATTAATTGCTATGCAGGTCCTCTGCATTTCATAAAGATTGATTTTAATTTAAATTCAATAGCTCAAGTACTGAAACTTTATTATTCTTGCTTTACAGGCAGCTTGGCCTTCTTCCAGTCCTATCTGGAACAAAACTATGGCAACATCGATATGGCTGGTTTAGCAGCAGGTAAGGCGCTTTCATGCAATCCTCTTATAATTTCTATCACATAATAACGATTAGTGATAGTAGTCACATTGGTATAAATAATTTTACCATATTCTGCTGCTATTTTTTGTAGAGAATGTGATAATTTACGCCAAGCTAGAAACTTGGAGCTTTTACATTAGAGTTGTCATTCAAAGTTTTTAACAAATGATGGCAATATCTTAAAATTACAGCAAAGTTGCTTCCTCAACTTGTAAAAATCCCTCTATCTAACATGATTTTTGTTTTCCATACATTGTCGAAAACACTGATAAAGTTGCCAACAAAATTTTCCTTCATTACAAGTCCATGCAGGCTATGCTTTCTAAGCGAAAATTTTGACAGCTTTTGTTGCTCTACATTGTTTGACAACAGCAAATTTTTAAAGATAATCAACAACTTTTTTATAGAAGAATCTGTAAAAACTTTGGTGTATAATATGCAGCTTTGAGCCCATTGCATTTTGAAAACTTAAACCAACCTACTCCAAATTGAAAGAAGTCTGTCTTTTTGTCAATACTAAAGAAGATACAGAGAAAAACATAGAAGACTTAAAGTATAGGGAAATCTCTAAAACTATGAGACAAATAAAATTTTTAGGAAAATTTGTAACCTTTAATTTTCCATAGGATAGTCAGTATTTGATTGAATGCCAGTATTCGATTAACATTGGTGTTGCTATCCTTTTGCCAATTTTTTTACAATGTAGAAATATATTCAATAATTGTTAATTATTAACAAAATTTTCAATCTAATTATACAAGTGTATTATTTATTGAAAAGTAAATTCACTTGATGAGTACAATAAATTGATTGTTCTAAAGAAGAATGAACAATTGATATTACATAAGATATACTGGTATCAGCTATCCTCTATAAAAGGCAGTGACTAGGCAGAGAATCGGCAACGTTGTTCTTCTATATTACTCTACTGCCAATATGACGTGACCTCACTATAGACGCGTTTCTTCTATGTTATATGTTCATGATTATAACATTATTTGAGCTACTCTTCCGGTGTAATTTAATCAAGCTTCTGTAAGATTTTGTAGCCAAGCTTGAAGTTTCCTTCAAAAACCAACTTCAAGAAAGTGGCACTGATACAGCCTGTTTGAGAGTGTTTCATATAATATTGAAAATTAAGAACTACAATATATTTTTCAAGCACCACTGTATATAGACTGCACTACTAGTAATTATAACATAATGCTTAGTAGACCTACCTTATGGAAGTCAATCATGTTCACTACTTAATGATGTTTTAATATCATTGTTTTCTTTATGTTACAGAAGTCACCACAGAGGGTCATGTGTGGACTACTAATGCAAAAAAAGTGAAATTTATTTGGGATTAAAAGTTAACAGAACGTTGTGCAACCCGGTGATAATCTTGTATTAAAGGAAGTTCTTATGTAGCAAGCACAAGTTATGAAGTTAGTAAAGGCTGTTATTAATTACATCAGATGACTTTTGTTGCTGCAAGAGTGTCGACCATGTTCATCTACTGAAGCTGCAATGACATCCACTATCTCATAGAATGTTCTATGAGCAGTACTTTGAGAAAAATTATATCTGTCATCAGCAGCTAAGAATGTCTCTGGTTTGCTCAACATCCAAACTGTGAAAAGTATTTTCTCCTCAAGAGGTATTTTTATATTTGCAGGCTGATTAATTCTCCTTCCTATAACTTCTAAGAGCACCTAGAAATCTTGATGTTAATCTTTGTAAAATTGGAATTTAATAAAAAAACAAACAATCTACCAATTTTCGATTTGAAATACACCATGTTTGGTTTTTCGTATGGCCTATAATCTTACAGTACCTCTATTATACGCTCATATGACCCGCCGCAAAGTAGACCCACGCTAATCCACGAAAACCAACCCACGAGGTGGGATGTTTTGTAAACCATTGCTAGAGAATTATTCATAATCAATCAACTGACAAGTGGATTATTCATTGCATGTATTACACAGATGTTTGGAAAAGCTTAGCAATAGTTTACAAAACATCCAACGGAGTAGGTTGCTTTTCATGGATTAGCGTGGGTCTACGTTGTGGCGGGCCTATAGTTGGGTCTAGTCAATTATGACCATCCTATAACTGAAGACGCGATCGATCTATCCAGGAATGCCTGGTCATTGGAAATAAATGATACTAATTCAAAATAGTCTACAGCACTGATTTCATTATAAAAAATGATATAGTCAATTTTGAATAAAATAACAAACCAGTTACCTGAGATGAGTAACAACTCAAGAGAAATGGTGCAACAACAGAAACTAGTCTCTCAAAATGTTTTCATGAAAATTTGGTTTAGAAAATGTAATGTTGGCTCTATTTCTAAACTCATTTTGGTTCTTTTGAAATGTCAAAACTAAATCAGTTTTTCTTTTATTTTTATACAATTCAAAAGCAGCCAAAATATATTTTTAGGGAAAATGATATTATTTTCATTCAATGAAGACTAGTGCAGTGGTCTCTTTGATGACGCCAAAAAATATAGTCCTATAATATATAATTATTATTAAACAAGAATTCAAAATCCACACCGCGACCCACTTGGTCTCTTTTCAGTACTGTAGGTGACCTGAATAGAATAATGCTACATTAACCATGTTTACAAAATTTCAGTGGAAAGATTCTGATGATAATAGTATGGAATCTTTTATCTGCATGGTTTGCTAAGACATTCTAAAATGGCTTTTAAACTCACTCATATTATAAAGTGATATTATAATTTCAAATAATAATAAAGTTGTGAGGTCTCGTATTATTACGTTCCTGTTGGAATAATTCATTGGAAACCCTTGAAGGATTTCCCAATTCCTCCACAACAACCGCAGCAACTGGCCCTACAATGTTTGGTGCATCATGATAATTATTGTTATTCTGTTCCTTATCCAATTCTCCTAGAATAAAACTCATTTATTACAGCATGAGCCATGTTTGTTTTGCAAAACATAACTTACTTTTAGTGTCACACCAGTGTGTGTGTTTTATTCAAATATTCGCGCCATCCGAATATTCAAAAGTACGCGCCAAACAGCATCGACCGGTCGATGTCTGGTTGTCGTTCCATGGGATCACTAGTCTGCCCCGGGTCAGCCGCCATTTTGTTCTGCTCCGGGTCACCCGAGTCACTGACTCAAAAGTATCCCTGAAGATAACCGATAATTAATGGAATGACTTGAAATTTGGAACTCATGGTCCTTAAGGAACTTAAGGATCCAAGCCGAACAATTTCGATCAAATGCAATTCAAGACGGCGGCTAAAATGGCAAAAATGTTATTAAAAACAGGGTTTTTCGCGATTTTCTCGAAAACGGCTTCAACTAAAATTGTCATTGATAAGCTCTATCAACGGCCACAAGTCCCATATCTGTAAAAATTTTAGGAGCTCTGCCCCATGTATGTAAAGTTGATTTTAGATACCCAATTATCAGGCTTCGGATACAATTTAAACAAAAAATCACAAGTGGGAAAGGTTGAGCATGAAAATCTCTACAATATTAATGTTTTGTAACATTTTCACTTAAAATTGAAAATAAGCTTGAAATTCGAGAAAATGTGATTATTCAATTGCAAACTGTTGATTCTATTGAATGGTTCACTATGAAGAGATAGCAGACCTCGGGTGTCTCCAGTGTTATTGTCCTGTCACCAGCTGGCTCAGATCTTTGAATAGTAGACTTGAGATGCGCGTAAACACTAGTATCAGGTGATCAATTTTCATAAGGGCAAGAAAAGTTGGGTGAGTGTGCCACACCAGATTTTTGTTGTTTATTCTTTCTTCACTGCTCTATTTGAGGTTAAATTATTTTTGTAACATTATAATTTGTAATTCTCCAGTGGTTGATTTATTGATACTGGTTGTTAATCTATTTATATATAAATGAATGCCTGTTTGTGTGTTAGTTTATTTGTTCCCTATAGACTCAAAAACTACTCAACAGAACCGCATGAAACTTTGGGAATATATTGTGTGAATATTGGGGATGGTTTCTGACCAGAAATTTCAATAGGGGGGCTAATAATTATTCATACATTTCACAGACCCATGTTTTTGAATTGCCGGCCATGTGGTTACCAAAGAACAGAAAGATGATAATGTTTCAAGATTACAAAAAATTAGCCCCCTTCTCCCAAGCCTGAATAGCCGAGAGCATAAGGGCTTCTGAATCTGATGCTGTAGGTTGAAGGTTCAAATCCCGTCACAGTCAACTTTTTTTGCTCTAGGTTTTCTACTTGTTTGTAAACTGTGAGACAGAGTTTATCAGAGATAACAGAGTTTATCAGAGATTGACAATGGTGTAACAACCGAAACCGGTCTTTCTATCAATAAATTAATATGACTATAAATAAATAGACTTTCTAGAATAAATCACGCTATTTAATAACATTTCACGAAATTCACAAAGCTCAGACAACAACAGACAAGACTCCATCACAAAACCAGACTCCCACTCTCCTGATCCACAGCACGCAGGCTGCCAACATAGCACTGCCCTCCCCTTTCTCTAATTTAGAACAACTTGACCAAAATATACATTGACATACAAACTACAAGACATAAGACATAAGAGCAATGACTGACACTTTACAATTTCAGACAACAATAAAAGCAAAATCATTTTCATGAAACACTACCAGTTTCCTAATACAATTTTCATAAGACATTATTTTGAAAGAATCAATACAGACATTAAACATCACATACATCAAATCAAAAGTATTAATTCTAAGTACAAAGTAAATTCTTATCAATACAACTAGAAATCAGAATCTGAATACCTGTTTGGTCTTCGTATTACCCTATCAGATCGTCTTAAATGTTGTAACCCATCATCCACTACTCTACCTTTATCTACCCTGCCTTCTCCCTCATTCACTCCCTCAGGAATCCTGACTGCTAAGGAATTATTCAACCTTGCATTAGCATAGAATTCACGCAATTGATTTACATGAATCTTCACCACTACATCATTAGACATTTTCACAAAATATACATAATCACTAACTTTCCTTATAATTCTTCCTAATTCAAATTTGACACCTTCATAAGACGTTTTTTTATTAACGTTGACCCATACCACCTGATTTTCATGAAACTTTGGTCTACTGACTTATTTTCATTCTCTACCTCATCCTTGAAAGTAACGGTTTTCTTCCTAAGATTAGACAAGGGTACTCTTGGTTCATAATTCAACAATGCAACCATAGGCGATTTACCAGTCACTGAAGAGGGAGTACATCTATATAAGTTACAAATAGACAGTCTTGCAACAAATGTTCTGCATTGAACTATTTTGTAATTATAGGCTGACAATATTGTTGCCCAACGTATTAATCTGGAAGATGCCATGATTGGAATCTTTTTATTCTCACCAAAAAGCGTCTTCAATGGTAGGTGATCACTGAAAATAGTGAAATTACAGCCATACAAATATTTATGAAATTTCTTTACCCCAAATATGATTGCTAATGCCTCTTTGTCTAATTGAGAATAATTTCGTTGAGAAGTATTTAAAGTAGCAGATTCGAAAATAATAGGACACTCTACTCCATCTACAATTTGACTTAGAATTGCCCCAACCCCAAATGAGCTAGAGTCCACTGACAAGATTAGTTCCTTGCTAGGGTCATACAAAATCAACATAGAAGCTTCAGACAAAGCAGTCTTACATTTAGAAAACGCTATCATACATTCTGAAGACCATACCCATGGCTCATTTTCCCTCATAAGTTTGTACAATGGCTCCAGAATATCAGGACACATGTGAACACAATTTCTATGATAGTTGAACATAGGCACAAACGATTTCAATTGAGTCAAATTTTCTGGTGGAGGCATTGATATTATATTCTCAATTTTAGTGGCAGATGGACTTTTACCATTAGCAGACAACTCAAAACCCAGAAACAATAGAGAATTGACAAAAAATTCAGATTTTTGAACATTCAACTTTAGGTACATTATATTCATTCAATCTTGTCATTACTTTATTTACAGTTTCTTTACAAGATGCTAGATCCTTACCACCAATTAAAATATCATCTAAATAAGGTGCAACATTATCAATGTCTACAAGTATGGATTCAATTACCGATTGGAAAATAGCACATGCTAATGACAATCCCATACATAAACGATTATACTGATACAACCCTTTTATTGTATTGACTACTAGCAAACTTCTACTAGCTTAGTGTACCTCCAACTGTAGATAAGCTTCAGTCAAATCAAGTCTACAAAATACTGTACAGCCTGAGAAATTATTAAATAAATCTTCAGGTATAGGCATAGGATACTGATCTACTTTCAAAAATGGATTCAAAGTGACCTTAAAGTCAGCACACATCCTTATGCTATCATCAGGCTTTGGAACAAGAACCATAGGACTAGCCCACTCTGAAGTTTTAACTTTACTTATTATACCTTTTGATTCCAACCTATCCAATTCGATACCCACTTCATTTCTCAATGCATAAGGAACAGTATAAGCTTTATGAAATACTGGTTGAACATTCTCCTTTAGATTCGAATTTACTTTAATATTACTAATTGGTTTATCATTGTCTAACAATGATTCTACATACTCATCTTTTTTGATAGACATACAAGATTCAACATTTTCAGGATTTGGCAGTGATAGCATCTTATCACCCCAATTAGGTTTGAGCACTGACAACCAGTCTCGCCCCAATATAGCAGGACATGACAAATTGTTAATAATTACAGCACATAAGATTTTTTTCAAATTTACAAATCTTACCTCCACTTCACACTTTCCAACTACATCAAGCAAACGGTTACTTACTCATCTTATTACACCATAATAAGGTTTAACTTTTGACATTAATTGCAATTCACAAGCTACTTCATGACTCAAAATTGAAATAGAACTTCCAGTATCAACCAGAAATTTCACTGATGCACCATAGATCACAAGATTCACAAATAACGCCTCTGAATGAGATTTTGACACACTGGTAGAAACATTAATAAAACTTTCAACACAATTCACTCGTTGATCATTACAAAACTCGGCGACATGACCCTGTTGACCACAATTGTGACATACCCAGCCTCTGGCCGGACAATTTTGTGGCGAATGATGGTTGAAACAAAATCTGCATTGCCTCTGCTCTCTGGACCCTTGGGAAGGTGACTGCAAACGGTAACCTTGTGATGACGAGCGGTCTCTATTTGGAGATGGTGAATGACCTCGATAGGGAGACGATGGACATTGGTTGGTATTGGATTTATATGACTTATAATTCCCAGCTGCAGATGACATTGCCGGTTGATATGATGGAATTGAATTAGAGCGAGTAGGACTAATACTCTCGGTTTTTCTGGAATATCCATTATCAAAGTTGTATATTCTTTTTTGGATGAAACCATAAAAGAATCCAAATTGGCGCCAGATATTATGACCGTAGACCTCTCCACCGCGTCCATCTCAAGCACAATCGAACATGCCTCTTCAAAAGTCATTGAATCTTTTTCCGATAAAAGTCAACTAACCATAGACATTTGTGACAGCCCTGAGACAAGTCTATCACGTGAAGCTTCATCTAAAAAATCACCAAACGCACATGTAGTAGCTTTACGTTTGATTTCGGAAATGTAATCTTGTAGCAACTCACCCACTTTCTTTCCATTGATGGAACAGGTAATGTTCAGGAATAACCTTACTCTTCCTTGAAAATTTTGTAGTTAAAGCCTTGACACATTGTTCATAAGATGCTTTACTCAACTCTGTAGGTGCTAATAAAGTTTTCAATTCAGAATACACAGACGAACTTAAATTGACACATAAATGGCTTTTTTGCAACTTTTATGGAGTCTCATTAATTTCAAAATACAGACCAAACCTCTCCACGTAGATGGAAAAGTCTTCCTCGTCAGGATTAAATATAACGGAGGTTTCGACATCGTACATTCGTGTTTGATCCTCATTGCCAGATAATATGACTATAAATAAATATACTTTTCAGAATAAATCACGCTATTTAATAACATTTCACGAAATTCACAAAGCTCAGACAACAACAGACAAGACTCCATCATAAGACCAGACTCCCACTCTTCTGACCCACAGCACACAGGCTGCCAACATAGCATAAATCTGTGGTTAGTCTTTTATTTAAAACTAGCTTGCCCGGCAAACTTCGTACCACCAAAAATTCAATGTATCTCATGTTACACTTGACTTTATTTGGTGAATCATGAATTTTATCTGACAATCAATAGACCTATTTTCATTTACATCTCAATACGGACTCCCTACGTGCTTAGTCATGTAGCATTTATTATTCCGAAAACATATTCTTTTCAATCAATATTGGTAGTAATATCTATCACTGAAGTGTTGAATAAAAAAATAGATATTTTATCTTTGATAAACTCTGTCTCAGAGTTTATAAACAACTCTATCAGAGTTGTTGGAGTTTATCAGAGGTTGACAATGATTGTGTTCATGGGAGGTTGCGGTGCATGTATGGCTTTGGCGAAGTGAGCAGTAACCAGAAACCACGTCACTGGTGCACCACTACTTGCTCCCACCGAACGAAAATCGTTCACCGTTTTTGGCACATACTTTTGAAATTAATCGTTTACAGATCGGTGTTGACAAAATAATAAAGGTGTTATCAATATGAACATTCCAGCTATTATTTATTCTTATTGAATCAATAATAATCATAAATTTATAATTTGAAAAAAAATATATATTGTAATCATGTTTTTCCTTATAAAGTTTTTTTTAATTATTAATGATGGTTTGTGCTGTCATCAATGAAATTCGACTACTTTTTCTATGCAATTAGTGTTAATCAATAAAACGTTTTATGGAATATTAGCAAAATGTTAATAATTGGTGTTTCTTGATTTATGCCTACTAATCGATGTCTGGATAGATCCTGACCAAGGAATGAATCAACAAAATATAGTATTCCAACTAATAGATAAAATAACACATCTTAGTTTAGTAGAATAGTCAATACAGCTGAAAAATAATAAACTTTCCAGCCAATAATGAATGAATTTCTTGCTTTTTGACTATTCTGTAATTAATTCCATCAATGGAATAAAATACTTCGTACGACTCATCCTTTTTTAGTATTATATGGACTCTGAATGTGAAGACATACCTAACCTAACAAAACAGCAGACAACCAACGCTTTAACTCTCGACCAATAAGAAGCGTTGATCCCGGTACCGGTTTTGTGGAACATACTTTCCGAGCGGTGCAAGTGAGCATGTACACGGTGCAAGTGAGCATGCACCACTAAAATCTGTTCCAAGATGGCGAACCTGAACTGTCAAAAGCTCCCACCGAACGCATTTTCGTGTCCTTGGTCGAAATTGTACATGTACCGCAACCTCCCATGAACACAATCAATGGTGTAACAACCGAAACCGGCCTTTCTAACTATCAATAAATCTGAGGTTTTGGACAATTTCTTAGTATTTTTATTTAATATGAATAATTACCACAATATCAACTCCTCAACTACACAAAAAGTTACTGGTTGTTTATTGAATGTTAGAAGCTGCTGTCAAACAGCTTTTTCTCGTTCAAAGCCTTTTGCGTGAATGCCTTTTTTGTTTGAAGACGTGTCCGTTCACACATGCTCGACACACTTGTCCTGTCAGCCACCCAAAGTTAAGAATCATGTGCCTGCTACTCTCATTGAAAGGTTAAACACCTTTGAATATGATTCATTAGTTGAAAAATCGCTTCCCGGTGGTCTACAACCAACTTTTAACTATAGGTCCTCACATATCTCATTATCATCCGCCTCATTACTCACGCACAAGCCTAGAGCTCATGCGAGCATCACCCTTCTATTGATATAATAAATGAATGAATACCGATCAGCAGAATACAATATATGGAAGGAGAGACTCATTGTTTCTTTGCAGCATTATCATAATAGTCAGTATATTATGGAACTGAATAGTACCACACAGTAGAGCATATTATAGATTGTACATTGCAAGTTGGCTTCATCTACACCTTCACTTTAAATTCAAAATATCTTTCAATTCTATTTATTATATTACACTTTTGTATTTTATATACTTTATTACCATCATATTCCATATGAATTTGTAATTTATAATTCGAATTATTTATATTCATTTTGGAAAAAATGCATATGTACCGTTAACAAGAGGTAGGCTGCTGAGCAGAAGAATAGCATGGATGCTATATTTAACATTGAGATCATACCTTCTGAGGCTTTGAAAGTTACTCTGAAATTCCTGCAATTATAAAATATTGCAAAATGACTGGAAAAATATGTAGATAAACATAATCATAATGAATCAACATTAAAATTACTTTTTATTGGAAAAAATCATTTAAAGAAATTTCAAAGATTTAATTGAAAAGTTACTATTTACTGAAGTAGGTAGGTACTCGTAGAATGAGTAACTTTTCAGATAAAATTAAGCTTCACTAATACTATAATCATCTCCTTCATTTTTATTATTGTCTTTGTCGCAAAAAAGGGTAATCTAAAGGGATCCTTATCAATCTGAATCGTCCAAACTTAAATACTAAATGTATTCCTTGACAGCTAAGACAGTTTTAGACTCGTCACTTGTTCAAATTTTATTAACTATTGAAAAATACTTTTTTTGTTTTGCTTTTTTTTAATGTATACTGTATCCAAGTTTATTTTCTCCAATAAACTTACATCGTTTTTAGCCGATAGACGCTTGTATGCCATCCCTTGAGCTTCATGCTTTCAACATAAACCAGCATGTATCACTCTTGTCAAAAAGTTCTCCCTTTAATTAGTTCTTGAGGCAATTTTCATACACATTGGCAAACTAGTGCTTGTCTGCCAATATACAGAGTGTTTTTTAGAACTCGCTCCCTACCAATATTCTAGGGCATTGTTCCTGGGTACGAAACATATCTGAATATCATTTTTAAAAGAGTATTTTGGAATACTATTTTAAAGCGATTTTTAAAAGAGTAGTTTTAAAACTTGCAGAATTACAAACTGAAATACTATTAAAAACAACTTCATTTACCTCACGTTACTTCACTGATGAAGCATTCAGAGTATCCTTGCTTGATTATCACATTATAACCCAAGATATATTCTCAATAGAGTCAATCAGTTCAAATTTCAATATTCAATGTGGTGGATTCACGGAGGATCGGCAGCCTTGATTGTGGGCTGATTAGTTTGCGCTTTCCTCCCCTTCCCCCTCTCCCAAAGAGGCAAGATAACCTCTCTCCCTCACCCCTCCTTCATCCTTCCCGTTTATCTTTCCACCCACCACTTCAAGAATAGTGCTCGAGAAGTCAGCATCGTTTTTCGTTTTCGTTCCGTGGCGTTCGAGCTTGAACGCAATTAATTACCTCGTTTCGTTTCGTGATATATGTGCAATATCATATAGGCCTACGCATAAAGACAGGATATCGTCAGCAGTAACTTCTACACACGAGATACAGTCCACTTCCTCGCCAGTTCCAAGGTTAGTGCAAATTAAAGACTTACTTTTGGGGTTGTCGACGTTTTCGTGAATTAAATCTTAACTGTACCCCAATCCATAGGTTTGGGGACAGGACGGGATTACCACATGGTCCGACCAGGCTAGGATATGTTCTATTTCCAAGAGATTTATTTTTCAATTTAAATTTCAATTCGTTAATAGTAGAGTTACTTGTTGATACATGCACTGATATCCATGTTAAATCCAGTTACAAAGTTCCTTTCCAAATCTCCTTGTTTATCTAATCAGTTACTTAGTTACAATGGCAAGCCCACAAGCCTTGCTTACTATTCGTTTGAAGAAGAAAGAAACTTTGTTTAGCCGTGTTCAACAAGCTTATGACTTGTTGAAGGACATCAATGATCCTAAAATTCAATCTCAATTTTTGATAAGAAGCATATCTATTGAAAATACTGTGAAAGAATATTCTGCACTCTTAGATGAAATCAATGAATTATCTATTCAAGTTGAACCTACTAAAGAACCTGAATATCAATCACTTACCGTTATTGATAATTTATCCTGTGCAATAATAAATGCTCGTGATAAATTGAATCAAATGAAAAATGAGAAGCCGAAGGAGAAAAGTGAACCTTCACCTTCAACCTCTCATTCTCCCCGTTTGAACATGATATTACCTCCAACTGAAATAAAACCGTTTGATGGCTCTGATATTTCAGACTGGCCTAGATTCAAAAATATCTTTTCATCATTGATTGTGGATGATAAATATTATTCTCCTGTTCATAAATCTCATATTTTGCATAATTTGTTGAAAGGCGAAGCAGCCAGAGTAGTGAAATCTTTTCAGATAAGTAGTGATTTTGATTTGGCATGGAAAACTCTATGCAAGCGTTATGAAAGTGATAGGGTGCTAGCTAACTACTACGTAAATGAGATTTTGAAAACTAGTTCAATCCCATTTAAACCTTCGTTACAATCGCTTCAAGATTTTCTTGTTAAAGTAGGTGATAGTATTACCACTCTGAAATCGTTGAAAGTTCCTGATTTGGCTGATTATATCTTGTACTCATTAGCTATTCGTCAATTAGACAAAATATCACGTGAATCGTTTGAGCTCGAGGTAGCTGATAAGAGCTTTCCTTCTTGTCAACAGTTGATTGATTTCGTGAATAAGAGAGTTAGATCTTATCAATTATCTGCATCTGATGTGCCGTCTGTTAATGAACAAAAATCTATCGAAAAGCCGAAAAATAAGTCTTTTCAGAAAAAGGTTGTCTTATCTACTCAGGCTGATAACAGCGTTCGAAATAAAAGCAGCTCAGTTACTTGTGAATTGAATGATAGTGCTGAAACAAAATGCTCATTTTGCAACTCAACGAATCATTCGTTATTCAAATGTCCTGCTTTCTTGAAAAGAGATCCAAAAGCTAGGAATGAATTTATTAAATCATTGAGAGTCTGTTTCAATTGTTTCTCCAAATTTCACGCTGTAAACCAATGCAAGTCTAAATCGTTGTGTTATTGTGGTCGTATGCATAATAAATTACTTCATTATCCTCGTAGTAGTGATAATAGCCGTTCGAATTCTCCTGTTCGTTATCAGAAGTCTACTGATAACATCTCTAAAGTTGCTTTGAAATCGAAATCCGTTGATTCGATCACTCAAACTGATAGCACTATGAATGTTGTTGAGAATTCAAATTCTTCTAAGCATTGTGGTATCACTGATAATGTTATTGATAAGTCATCAATTGTTAGTTTAATTCCTAAAACGAGTGTTGTTCTAGGTACTGCTCAAGCAGTTATTAAAAATTCATCTGGTTCGTTTATTGGTGTTCGTTTAATGATTGATTCTGGTAGTACTGCTAATTTCATCACAAAAGATCTTGTTATGAAACTTGGTTTATCTGTTCATGATTGTCATCAAAATTTCTCTGGTTTGAATTCCTCGAGTGTAGGGAATTCTTCTGGTGTTGTGAAATGTTTGTTGAAACCTAAGGGCTCAAATCACCCTCGTCTAGAAGCTGAGGCTTACGTGATTGATAAAATAGTTGGTTCATTGCCCCCTATTTATCTCAGTTCGAAAGTGCAAAATGAGTTGAAAAAATTCAACCTTGCTGATCCTGTGTTCTATGAACAACGTTCCGTTGATCTTCTATTGGGATGTCAGTTATTCAACAAAATATTACGTCATCATAGTCAAGTCTCATCTAGTGAAGAGTGTTCGTTTTGCGTGATTCCTACCGTGTTTGGTGACATTATTTTGGGTGAATTTCCAAATCATTCCGGTCTTCTTAATCAGTCATTGACTGCATTAATGACGTGTCCCACCTCTGAGAACTCGTTGAATAATTTGGTTCATAAGTTTTGGGAAAGTGAAGAAATTCCTAATCATAAATTTCCTAGTCCCGATGATGAGTTTTGTGAGAAACATTTTGCTGAAACTCACACGCGTGATACTGAAGGAAGATATGTTGTTCGTCTCCCTTTCAAAGTTGACACTAATCAACTCAAGTTTCATGAATCTCATGATGTTGCTTTAAATCGTTTTCTGTCGTTGGAGCGTCGTATGCTGCGTGATGCTCGTTTGAAATCTGATTGCGTATCATTTATGGAAGAGTATCTTCTTTTGGATCATATGGAAGTTGCTAAAAAACCAGGTAAATATTTTATTCCTTATTTTTGTGTATTCAATCCGTCATCACCTACAACAAAGGTTCGTGTTGTATTTGATGGGTCTGCTAAAAAGAGTCACATTTCGTTGAATCAAGTTCTTCATTCAGGTCCAAAATTGTTAAATGACATATGTGATGTGTTAACTAGATTCAGACTTCACTCATTCGTATTCACGTGTGATGTTACGAAAATGTATCGTGCTATCCTCGTTGATGAAGAAGATCGTTCTTTCCTTCACATATTGTTTCGTAAAGATCCTTCCGATGATATTGTCGTTTATGAGCTCAAAACAATCACATATGGTTTGAAACCGTCTGGTTTTCTTGCTCAACGTGCTCTCATTCAACTGGCGAAAGATGAAGGAGATAAATTTCCGTTGGCAGCAGCAGCTATTCGTGATGATATATATCACGACGATTTTCTCACAGGTGCTAATTCGTTGGAAGAAATCTGTGAAATAAAATCACAACTTTGTAATCTTCTAAACTGTGCTCATATCAAGTTGAATAAATGGAGCAGTAATTCTCCTGAGTTCTTGGATTTGATTCGTTCTGAAAACACTCAAGTACCACTTCATATCAGTGATGAGCCTAATTCAAATGTGAAAGTTCTTGGCGTAATGTGGAACCCAACTACTGATTGTTTTCATATTAAAGTCTCCGTTCCAGAGTTTCAAAAGAAAAACTCTAAGCGCACTGTTCTGTCCGTTATCGCGCGTCTGTATGACCCTCTCGGTTTTATAGCTCCAGTAATATTCAAAATGAAATGTTTTTTACAAGAGCTGTGGAAGTTGGACATCGATTGGGATACGCCGATTCCTGTTGACTACAACGAATGCTGGAACGAGCTGATGAGAGAGCTTCCTGCTCTAAGTTCAATTTCAATTCCTCGATGCGTTTATGGTGATGCTTTTTCTTGTCAAATACTTGGGTTTTCCGACGCATCGCAGAAAGGAATCTGTGCTTGTATCTTCTTGAGAGTTGTGTCGTCAGAATCTACGGTGAAATGCTTCCTGTTGAAAGCTAAAACTAAAGTTGCGTCGTTGAAAACTCTGTCTATTCCTCGATTAGAGCTTCAAGCTGCGTTGTTGCTTTCGCGATTGTATGTTTCAGTCCTTCCTTCACTGGAAAAAATCAATCTTCAATCTACGTTTCTGTTCAGTGATTCAACTATTGTTTTATCTTGGTTGCATATACCTCCTTACAAGTTGCAAACGTTTGTTGCAAATCGTGTTGTGAGAATATTAGAGTTGACTAATATTTCAGATTGGAATCACATTGGTACTGATTTCAATATTGCCGACGTTGGTTCAAGAGGCGTTTCTCCCCAAAACTTGTGCAATTCGCAAGATTGGTTCAATGCTCCAACGTGGTGTTCTAATTCGTTGTCATGTTGGCCGTTGTCATCTATGACTTACCCTGCTACTGAAATTCTGCCTGATGTGAAACAAAATAAAGGTGTTGTTTTGAATATCACTGAAGAGACTGCTGTTATTCAGATAACACGTTTCTCCTCATACATGAGATTGTTACGTTCCTGTGCTTATGTTTTACGTTTCGTGAATAACTGTAAAGCATCAATTAGTGGTGTCTGTCGTAAATCAGGCGCACTTAGTGTTCAAGAGTTGAAATGTGCACAAATTTATTGTGTTAAAATTGTTCAAAAGTGTCATTTCAATCGTGAACTCGACCTATTGAAAGAGGGTAAACCTTGTGATAAGAGTTTCCAAAAATTGTCTGTATTCTTGGATTGTGATGGTGTGATTCGTGTTGGTGGCAGATTGGTAAATAGTGCTTTAGGATATGAAGCCAAGCATCCTTGTTTGATACATAAAGATAGTCATTTTACTAAACTCCTCATTGAGTATTATCATATTTCTCATCTTCATGCTGGACCAAGAATAGTGCGTGCTCTTATTCAGCGTTATTTTTGGATTGTTGGAGCACACAGTGTTATCAGAAATGTGATTTTCAATTGTACTCGTTGCCGTTTATTCAATGCAACTCCTGTTGCTCCCGTCATGGGTGATCTTCCCAGCTCTCGTGTTGTTCCCAGTGCTCCCTTTCTGAAGGCTGCGGTCGATCTAGCTGGTCCTTTCACTGTCAAAGAGAGTATTCGGCCCAAAGCTCGTACGTACAAGGCATACTTTGCACTGTTTGTCTGTCTGGCAACAAAAGCTTGTCACATTGAGGTGCTTACAAGTCTTTCATCCGAAGAGTTTATTAACACTCTCCATCGTTTTGTTTCTAGGCGTGGATTGCCTAAAGAAATATTCTGTGATCAAGGGACGAATTTCAAAGGTGCTGCGCGACAATTGAAGGAAATTGTTGAATTTCTCAGATCATCAGAAAATCAATCCAACGTCTGTGATGCGATGTCATCTAAAAGCATCCAATTTCGTTTTAATATTCCACATGCTCCTTTCATGAATGGAATCTGTGAGTCTAATATTAAAAATGTGAAATTCCATTTGTTTCGTGAAGTGGGAAATTCGGTCCTAACTATTGTTGAGCTTTCCACTCTGTTGGTGAAAATTGAGGCGATACTCAATTCGAGACCGTTGTATGCGCTCTCTTCATCTCCTGATGACTACGAGGCGCTGACTCCCGGACATTTCCTTGTTCATCGCCCTCTGTTGGCGGTTCCTGAAATTGACGTGAGTGATGTCAACGAGCACAGACTGTCTCGTTGGGAAAAGGTTAATCGCTTCACTCAGAGATTGTGGAAGAGGTGGGAGAGTGAATACCTCCACACTCTTCAACAGAAGAATAAGTGGTTTGAGAGTGACACAAACCTTCAGGTAGGGCAGTTAGTATGGATTAAAGAGGACAATTCATCACCCTTATCATACCCGTTAGGTAGAGTCACCCAAATCATAAGTGATGCTAAGGGTGTTGTGCGCTCAGCTCACGTGAAAACTAACTCTGGTGAGTATGTTAGGCCAGTTAGGAAACTTGCCCCCATACTTCCCTATTAGTTTAACCCACACCCCTAGTTTTCCGTTTTCCTTTCCTATTCCTTTTCCCTTCGTTTTTCCTTTCCTACCGTTCAGTGCAGGTTGTTTTGTTTTTCTTTTACTTTTAAATTTTAGTTTTTTTTGAGTTTATGTTCTTGGAAATGGGGCATTCCAAGGCGGGCGGAGATGGTGGATTCACGGAGGATCGGCAGCCTTGATTGTGGGCTGATTAGTTTGCGCTTTCCTCCCCTTCCCCCTCTCCCAAAGAGGCAAGATAACCTCTCTCCCTCACCCCTCCTTCATCCTTCCCGTTTATCTTTCCACCCATCACTTCAAGAATAGTGCTCGAGAAGTCAGCATCGTTTTTCGTTTTCGTTCCGTGGCGTTCGAGCTGAACGCAATTACCTCGTTTCGTTTCGTGATATATGTGCAATATCATATAGGCCTACGCATAAAGACAGGATATCGTCAGCAGTAACTTCTACACACGAGATACAGTCCACTTCCTCGCCAGTTCCAAGGTTAGTGCAAATTAAAGACTTACTTTTGGGGTTGTCGACGTTTTCGTGAATTAAATCTTAACTGTACCCCAAACCATAGGTTTGGAGACAGGACGGGATTACCAAATGGACTGCTATACATCAGGCAATGAAGGCATTCTCTGTATTCAATGCTGTAACCAATGAAATATCTGGAGAGAAAATGGTCACCCTCTCGAAGACAATCGTACTGGCAAGAGACATGGTGAAGCATGTCAACAAATGCCTTCTCCATACAGAGCTATGTGAGAACGTCCGAGAGATGTGCTGCACCTTGAAAGATGAACTGTCAACAGGATTCAACAATCTTGAGGGTTATGATCTATTCAGACAAGCGCTGTTATTAGATCCTAGGTGAGATAACTCATCCATACATAGGCCTATAGTAGTTTCATTCTAACCTATTCATCAAGCTTAACCCTTCTACTACCAAGTGGGGTAATTGGACTACTCCAACCCACTTTTTGTCTATTTTTTTGGTAGATAATGTTGATGTATATGACAATTTTATTTCTCTTATTTTTAAAATTATTAGCAGATAACTACTACCCCACTTGGTATGCCATGTCATACAATTTTTTGCTAGGGTATATTTGATCCATCATCAAAATACATGAAATATAAATTCAATGTTCAATTTTTATTTTTTGCCAAACCTGATTCATAATTATCACTTAAAATGTGAATTGAAAAAATTTGTTTATCTATACCCATAATTTAATTTTTTGACAACATTTCCCCTACAACAATATTAAAATGCTCAATTTTGTTGTCCTGTCAGTTTTTGAATGAAAACATATTTTTCAACAAAATAAATTTATTTTTAACATTACTTTATTAGCTTTTGTAATGCATTTTATTGATGAATTTATGTGAAAAAATTAAAATAATTATATAATACAGAATTCTTGTTGGGGTAACCCAATTACCCCACTTGGTATTTTGTGTATGTGATAAACAGAATAATTTTCACTTTTCTCTTGTTATCTTATATATTAAAAAACTTTTGTAAAAACAGCAATTTCTACATCATTGATCTAAAAAGAGTTTTTAATTGTACATTTAATTAATTAGTTTAATCAATTCACAGGTTCAAGAAGGATGGGTTTGCTGACAAAGCAAAATACCAACAAACGTACGATAAGTTAGCAAGAATGACTGCAGCAGTTAAATTGCCGGACGACGAAGCAGCTGATAACGTAAGGTCCCCTGAACCCCAAGGAAATGAGAGGAACGAGGAAGAATTCTACGTAGATCTATATGAAGAATACAGCTACAAGAGAGAAAAGCCTCAAACTGAACAGCCCATGGCTGCAGCTTTAGTAGAGCTGCAGTCTTACATAAATGATGGAACCCTGCCCCACGAGAAATATTCATTAAAATACTGGCAATTGAACCAGTACCGCTTTCCTCGACTATGCCAAATCGCTCAAAAAATACTGTATTCCAGCTTCATCCGTACCTTGTGAATGGATATTTTCAAAAGCTGAGTACACCCTGAGTGAGAGGAGAAGCCACTTGCTAAGTGGAAAACTGCAACAAATTCTATTTCTCAATAATAATATTGAATTTAGTCATTTTTAAGTTACCTCACATAAGGTACATACAAGGTGGGTGAAAAGTTCTAGAACGGCTTAATATCTCATACACAAAGGTAATTTTGATGGTGGGTGTGATTGGGGATCCTACTCAAATTGAAAATACTACTTTTCTATGACTTCTGGTCCGCCATCTTGGAACCATCATTTTTGAATGCAACTTCATTTTTTTAATAGGAAGGTGGTCATGTGATGTATGATTTCAATACGAAATTTGAAGAGAGAATGAAAAAATGGCGGTTTTCACCAAACAAACTTTGTTGATTAAAAGATTACCTAAATATTATGATTAAAAAACTATGATTTCATTTTCTTCATGAAGAGCAACAATAATTACATATAGAATGGTCATAATAACATACATAATGGTCTCTTCTGCTGTTATAATTTACATTATCTAAATTTTTTATAATTCTGGTTAGTGATTAAATGGAAAAAACATTCTGGGAAACATAAACTTTAACAAAACCATACATAACCTTGATGAGTGAAGAACGTTAATTTTAAAATTAATATTAATATATTTGAAATGCAAAAATAAATTGTTGTTCCAAGACAAAATATCACCACATAATCAAATCCATAAATTTTTCAATGAATAGATTGAGTATATCTTTCAAATACCTGATGCGTCCATTCTGGACTAGTACATTTATTTATTTATTGATTAACAGACCAAAATTTGATAAACAGTGCAAATTTCAGTCCAAACATTTGAAAAAGAAAAGTATTATTTTATATATACTTTGTAGCACATTTTACAGTCTTATAATACTGATTTGAATTGGTAAGACGATACAAATAGGTGAAAAACACTTATACAATTGAAAACTTACATTATTATCGGAAATTTTCGGTGACTGCGTAACCTTCTTCAACGTTTGTTGTAGTTGCCAACAACAACCGTTGAAGGTGACGCAGTTACTGAAAATTTCTGATAATAATGTGGTGATAATGATAACCAATTCAAATAAGTTTTATATATACTTTAATTTCGAATGATATACTATGTTTACTACACTATTTGTTAATATAAATGAAAAAATAATGGATCTTGAATAAAATCGTAACTGGTTTGAGATGTCTACAAAGCTTTGCTCTTTGCTAGGAGGCTTCCTTCTTCTCTAAAAATGATGGCTGGCTGTGTGTGTTCTAATTTTGTGCTCTCTGAATATTTTTCTGTTTAAGTGAATTTTTAATGTTTTAAATTGAGTTTTGAACAGTTTATAGTGTTCTATTTTTGTCTATAATTATTTCTTGTGTATACAAGCCTATAGCCATTGTTTTTTAAACTACATAAGTGGATAAGTATTTAGCTCGTAATGATTTTAGATGCTTAAGTGTGTAAAGTATTGTTCTTTGTGTATTTGTGTAGTATATTGCCAAAATTCTTCTGAAGATTATAAGTTGGTTTGCTCTGAAAACTGGATTTCTCATTCATAGGCGATAGATCCATTCATAGTTTATCAAGAATCTATTACGTTGGAGCCGATAACTTTCCTTAGGTTAATAGGTGAAAAATAGCTATCCAACCGATTTAGGAGAAATTGGTAGCACGGCAAATGTAACCCCTGTGGTGGGACCGAATTACAAAATAAATATGTCCCAAATGGTACACCATGAAATCCCTGGTTATAAAAAATTATTGGTAGGATAGATGTCTTGATGGGTTATGAATGGTATGAATGGTATACTGCTGAATGGGAGGTCAGTTCTGGAGTGGTCAAGTTTTAATGAATAGATATCAGTGCATATTACAAAATGGCAAACATTAAAAATGATCTGAATCTTATAGCGTTCCTAACACAAAAGTTTGATGAGCAAAATGCTAGGTTTGATGAGCTAAATGCTAAGATTGATAATTTGAAACAAGATCAGAGTGCTAGGTTTGATGATATGAAGCAAGAATGTACTAGCATAAGACTAGAGCAGGTTAGTATAAACCTTCTATTAAAAGATACACATGAAACATTGATAGATAGTCATGAAGATGAAGGCAAATTGAAGCAGGATGATAGTAGTGTTGGGATACAAGATCAATTATTTCAAGTTTCAGATAATGTAGGCCTAGTTACTGTTATTGAAAAAGTAAATCCCAGTGAGATAGTAGAATTGAGTAATGTAGTAGGTAGGGAGTTGTCTTTATTGAAAGTAAACAGTAAAGAAAGTAGTATTGCCAAATTGAAAGTTAGGAAAACAGTAAATAAAGTGAATGTTTACATGAGACAGGTTTCTGTAGAGGTTAGGAACAATGTAAACAAAATGAATCTTGCTTTGTATCAAGTTGATGAATTCAACTTTCAACTAAAGATTGAAAAGGTGTATGCAAAGCATTATCTAGTGAACATGACTGACTTTTGTAAGCAAAATGGCTTTGTTGAAACAAATGAACCCATGAATAAAATCATGTTCTTGAAGAAAACAAAACACAAAGTCACCATTGATGTGTTAGTATTCAAAGGTTGTTTCAAGTTGCTTATTTACAAGATGATGACAGTGAATCACATGATGAAAGGGTATTCCCCTGCACTATGTTATGATTAGGAATCCTGTGTAATGCCGGGATTCAGAATAGCAATGACCGTAAATACTACGTATGGTAAGAGTCCATAATTGTATCTTTTTTCTTTCCTGTAGCCTATTTTTCTTGGCCCTTAATCTTTTCAAATTTCGATTCTTTCCTGTCTTTGTGTAATGTTCAGTAAAATTCTTCTACGCCAATATCTACACCAATAACTACGCCAATATCTACACTGATGCCTATGCCACTACACCAATAACTATGCCAATATCTACACCAATAACTACGCTAATATCTACACTGATGCCTATGCCAATATCAACGCCAATATCTACACCAATATCTACACCAATAACTACACCGATGTCTATGCCAATGCCTGCGCCGATGCCTGTGCTGATGCCAATGCCAATATCTACGCCGATGCCAATGCCTGCGCCAATGTTGATGCCAATGCCTACGACAATGCCAACGCCAATGCCGACACCAATGCATACGCCAATGACAATGCCAACGCTTATTGCTGACCATGTAACTCAAACTTCAACACTACCACATTACCTGGAGGTAATTGCCATCCATGTTCACATTCGCAACTTTGAAATCAGAATAACAGTCACAGTATCATGAAAGAATTGATTCAAAAAATCCTCTCCTAAATTATTCCTGTATGCAGAACTCTAAACCTTGAAAGCTGAAAATATCAAAAAACCAAACCTTACCTAAATTAATCCTCACCTAAGTTAATCCTGTATGCAGCGTCTATCTCTTTTCCGAAGAACAAATTACATTGTCATTTCAAGCCTGAAATGTACATTGTATAATTACAAATATGATACAAAATTTACGTGACTCTGTATCGAGTTTGGTATGCAGCCGTCTACTACAAACATGAGGCAATGCTAACTGAGATGTCACCTGTATCAAGTATGATATGCATCAGTCGACTACAAGTATCAGCCCAACACTACGTGCATCCAGATCAGCCCAACACTACGAGTATTAGGATCAGCCCAACACCAATATCATCACACTGGAGTCACACTTAACTGAAAATCATACTGAGTGCCTTAACGGACTGTTTTCCAAAATTTGCATCGATAAAATCAACCGCGTCAATAGTGAAAGAAATGAACATTTTTTGATTTATTGAAATTTTATGTGAAAATTAAATGTAACAATTCATCAATTCATTTGAAAAAATAATAATAATAATTTTTTTATTCAACATACTAATTTTTTTTTTATGCAATAAAAATTGAATTTTTCTATCTATTAAATTTATGTGCAATTTCAAAAAACTATTCTTTATATATTAAACTTTCTGTTGAGATATTTTCCTTTAAATTATAAAGCTGAATCAAAAGTAATTTTGATATTCTATATTTTGAAATATTGTTTGGAAACATATAACAAATGCTATTGATGAATTTTTATAATAATTTTCAATATTATAGGACTACATGTAATGTTTTTATAGAAAAAATTGTTACTGTTCTCGAATTTACAATTCAACAATTTCCATTTGGGTCAATGTAATTTTTTTCTTTAAATTTTCAAACATTAAAATTTTTTATGTCAAGAGGGGGGTATTTGTAATATTACATTTTTTCTCAATTGGAATCGAATCTTCAATTCGAGATCTATAAAACTTCATAGTAAATATCAGAGTAATCGATATACGGACAACTTTTTGACTGAGAATTTATCATAAATGATTGTGTTGCATGTTCCATGGTGTCAGCGAGGCTGAGTTGACAGAATTAACAGATAAATGGATTATTTAAATAGAGATGATATATAAATTTAAAATAACAGTTTTAAAATAAAGTTTTATTGAGAACAAATGTAAAATGTGAATTCTAAACTTGTAATTTATAATTTTTTGGTGACGTGTCCGTGAAGTCGTCACTGGTTTGAGGTGTCTACAAAGCTTTGCTCTTTGCTAGGAGGCTTCCTTCTTCTCTAAAAATGATGGCTGGCTGTGTGTGTTCTAATTTTGTGCTCTCTGAATATTTTTCTGTTTAAGTGAATTTTTAATGTTTTAAATTGAGTTTTGAACAGTTTATAGTGTTCTATTTTTGTCTATAATTATTTCTTGTGTATACAAGCCTATAGCCATTGTTTTTTCAACTACATAAGTGGATAAGTATTTAGCTCGTAATGATTCTACATGCTTAAGTGTGTAAAGTATTGTTCTTTGTGTATTTGTGTAGTATATTGCCAAAATTCTTCTGAAGATTAAAAGTTGGTTTGCTCTGAAAACTGGATTTCTCATTCATAGGCGATAGATCCATTCATAGTTTATCAAGAATCTATTACGTTGGAGCCGATAACTTTCCTCAGGTTAATAGGTGAAAAATAGCTATCTAACCAATTTAGGAGAAATTGGTAGCATGGCAATGGTCATATAAAATCAAAAAGCTACATCCCTGACTACTCTTTCACATTTGAAACGAACTTTAATATTTGATTATGCTACTAAATTTCCATCGGCACAGCAAACCACACACTGCATAACTGAAAACTGAAAGTCATCATGACAAAGACAAGTTCAAATAATAGGTAACCATCAGAGTAGTGGCAGTAGCACTCTATTTTTACAGTGCTATATTGTATGGTGATAAATGGTTTACAGTATTGATCGTTTGACAATGACATTTGAAGGGGGTCTCTGTGAAACAGAGATTTTTTGACTCTGCAGCTTGATTTGCACTAGTTACTATAGTGAGGTCCACGTTATAATGGCAGTGGATAGAGATACAAGAATAGCGATACCAATTCTCTGCATTAATTAATCACATTTCTACTCTGTCAAAAACATGATTGGCATCGTTGGGGACTTAGAAAAGGATAGTACCACTGGCTTTGTCGAATGATAAACTAGGATAGCAAAACCAAAGTTGATCAAATACTGTCATTATAACGTGGACCGCACTATAGGTGAACATAGCAAAAGTGTGCAACTTTATCCACTCTGATAAAGGTGTGGAAACGCTGAGTTGACACTTGTTGCAGGGGGAGATGTCAGTATACACCACCGTCAAAGTCAGACACATCCATCCTAGCACTGAAAATCAGTCTTGTTTTGGCGGTGGCTGCTTTTGTCGTTCTTGTGCTGAAAAGAAGTGTCTTGTTTTGGCAAGGTGAATCGTGGAGTAGGCAAAACAAAGTTTGGCTGTCTCTGCGCATTCTGGCTTGCGCATCTTTTCGGCCATCTTGGTTTGACCAGAACATTGCACTTGCACTGCAGTTATAGCATTAAAATCTGTGCTAATATGTTCATTTAATTGACTTTTAGTGAAAAAATAAAAGTTTTGATCAAAATGGTAACCTGTTTTGCATTTGGATATACAAACAGAAGTTCAAAGAAGACTCCAGGAGTGACTTATCACAGATAATAATTAATAAATTTAACAATATTTCTACTCTTGTTAAGGTTAACCTGTAGATAGATAGATAGGCCTAGATAAATGCCTTTCATTCACACTTGGATCAATAGATGAATAATGTTATTGTTCAGATCAAGCATACAATACAAATTAAATACAATAAATTTAATAGAAGTTCCATCCAAATAATTCAAAAGTAACACAATAAAAACCTCTTAGGCATGGCCTAAGAGTTGATAGTTATTATCTTGAGGTGAAAACATCTGAATCTTATTGTGGGCACTTGTCGAACAGATTAAAAATAATGATCACAAATTCCATTCCCAAGAAAAAAGTTTAGTGAAGAACATCAATATACTTTTATCTAGAATAGTCTGCCAAAAATTGAATGTTCATAACAATTGTCATTTGTTGTTTAATATACAGAAATATGTTCATGTAATTGAATAAATATTGTATTGCAAAACTTATCTACTATTATAAATAAATAAATGTATCCCATTAACAAATATCAAGTTCAGTGTCACAGTATTGATACTATATCATTCATAGTCATATTATTTCTATTGAATTTCCATTCTCTGTTCATCAATCATTTTTGACATAATTTTACCAATAATCTATTCAGAGAATCAGGTAATTCATTGTGCATGAATTTATTCTGATATTACAGAAAGCTTCAGTATCTAGTTAACTAGTTACTGAAGCTCTCTGTAATATCAGAATAAATTCATGCATAATAATTATAGCATTAAAGAAAACGAATAATAAACATATGGAATGAATAAACAGTAATTGACTGAAAAGTGAAGGCTTTGTTTCAAGTGGAGCCTTTGACATTTTTGACTGTCTGTCTTTGCAATAATTATGCCTAAACCAAGGCCGAGCTATAAAAGTATGATTCAAATGTATCAACATTATAGCTGGGCCAAGCCTTGTTTGATTAAAATGAATTGTTTATTTGTAATGAATTTTGAATAGCCTCTCATTTTTTATAGGGGAGCTGATTCACTCATTTATTCTGTAAAACCTTTTTTTAGTAAAGCTTTTAAATCAAATTTGACTATTTCTGATGGGAATGACATCTTCAATGAATCAATTCATAGTAGACAAATACCTTTCATTGTGAATTTGCAATAATTGTGGTGTTTTTTATTTTATATTACAATGTATGTAAATTTCAATTTCAATGTTTTAAATGTATACTGTACAATGCAGAATCGAAACATGTTCAATTATTTCAAAGAAAGGTAAGTCAAGATTACAGTACAAACTACACCTATGTTCCTGATTGAATAACACATATGCCCAGTTGCACAGAAGTATGTTGAATTTCAAACATGATATGGAGTGGCTGTAGTCGATTGGACTAGATGCTGGCTTTATGATTCAGAGGCCTGGGTTCAAATCCATTGAGGACATAAACATGGGTTTGTAATCCCATCAACTAAACAAAATCACCTATATGGGTGATTTACTCCAGTCCAGTATCAGCCAGTGCAGGTGTAATAGTGTGAATATTGAGTGGGTATTATTGTAGTTGTTTGTGTGTATCTTATATTATTTTTCAGGTTTTTGAACTGAAATGAACTTTGATTTTACTGTTTGTTGAACCCTGCGTTTTTAGTGTGAGAATTGACTCTGTCTTGTTTGAATTTGCTAACTTGTTGCTTAGTTGTCAAAATTAAAGCAATTTTCATGCATTTTCCAAGTGCAGTTTCAATTTCATGTCGAAAAAGCCACTGTATTTGAAAATTGTACGAGCATTGACCTTTTTGCAGCTTTGGCTTTTCAACTGGAAGTTATGCTCAATGCTCATGGAGGGGGAATAATTTTCAGTGAAAAGGCCACAGTTCGAATTGAGACGTAACTGGGAAAACATGTAATGGTGTGCAAGCCTCGGTCCTCTGATTGGGCCCATTTCCCATTCAGAGGGACAAATTGTTAAGTTTCCAGCTATCAGTAATTTTTATCTAGATGAATAGGAAACCAAATTTTATATAGTTAGTAGGAGTAGAATCAGAAAATTATTTGTGCATGTGAGTTCAAGTAAGGTGAGTTTTATTAGAGCATATGTGAGTGTTTCTGAAGAGTCCAAGTTTGAATATTATTAAAATGGTGAGTGCCTAACTTTTGTTGTTGTTTTTCTTATTAAGTTCAAAATTTAGTTTCATAGAATGACCGAGGCCCAAATTCAAATGCAGCAAGTTAGCAGGTTCCCAAAATGTATAGATTGAAAATTGAGTAGGCCTATGTCTTCTTGACCTGAATCGATTGCTGAATAACTTTGTTCTGTTTGAAAATTTGACATGTTACCTGACTTCTATTAATTCGTTTTAGACTTCAATAAACCTGAAGTTGAATTTTATTAGTATTTTTCATTGAAGTTCCTGGCTCGTAGTTGCTAGTTGCTATAATAGCTGACAATTTATGATAATGATGATAATCTGTGCATTGTTGAATTTTATTAGTATTTTTCATTGAAGTTCCTGGCTTGTAGTTGCTAGTTGCTATAATAGGTGACAATTTATCATAATGATGATAATCTGTGCATTTGAATGAACGATTCCACTAAAAGCTCCCAACCAATCAAGGATTCAACTAAAGATTTGATAGCATAATTTTGGTAAATATTATAGAAGAGAAGAAACAACCCCACTCTGTTGACACGTTTTGAACATTATCAGATTTTATTTGACCGACTTGGTAAAACCTAGCATAACACTCAAAGATTCTTGTCAGAGTTTGGAAACATATTTTATGTTTTGGTGAGTCTCCCTTTTTCTTTTATCCCACATCATAATCCAAACATAAATCGTATTAGCATTACAAAGCATTCAACTAGTTTGAAAAAAGTCATATGGCTTTTGACAACCTTACTGTATATGCTTATCATATTGACCAACATCAATGCTTATGGTCTATTTTGAATACTTTAGAACTATCTCAACATAAAGTAAAAATATCCTGAGAATATTATTTCTTAGTGAGCACCTTGGGCTTATAAGGAAGCTATATTCCAATCACTGCAATCCATACAGTAGCCTATAGTAGTTTTCCACAAATCGTTATCAGTGAGAAGTCAGTGGTATTCGAGTTTTATAAGTATATGAATAACATTGGTATTATCAGTTATGTCCAAATACTTATTTTCAACTATTACCATTGATATTACATATTTTTCATTGATATTTTTCACTATTACATATTTTCATTGATAATAACCTATTCATTCTTAAATAATTATGAGAAAATGCATAAATTGGAATGACATAATTTGAATTATGGTCAATCCAAGATGGCTAGTGCGGGAAAAAATGGCGTCAGAGTGTACCAATGGGATAGCCTATTGTTTCGTCTCCACGATCCTCCTTGTGTTTTGACGGGGCGAGTCCGCGACTAATTCCTCTACCTGGAAAACAGTCTCTGGTTGTCGCTATCAGCTCTTGTCGTTTTTGCTGGAAGAATCGCTAGGAAGTAAACTGGTTTGAATTTTGGCACAGACTGTACTTTCTTGGAAATATTCTATTCATAACTTAGAGTGACTGGAGCATTAGTGTGTGTCAAAGACCTTAAAGATGCATAGACTCACATGCAGCGCTAGTGTTGTACTTGGAATTGAAATCCGCCATTGAGGGGGCAACCCATAAGATTATTACATACCAATGCCTTTGTGATCTATAGTATTACAAATAAATAATATATAGTATATAATATCTCGTGCTAAAATACCCCAATGGCGGTCTTCAATTTCAAGTAAGAGCTATCATTGAGAAGGCATAGTCATTGTGGGTCTATATCTCTTTAAGGTCTTTGGTGTGTGTGACCATTCATGAAACAATACTCCTGCGTGACATTGTCTCTTATCTCAACCTTATTCAGTTCTATAGCTTCCTCTCTCACTCTCTCACGCTCTCTCTCCCTCCCTTCCTCTATCTAACCATCTCTTTATCACTCCTGCGCCACTTTCACTCACTCTCTCTCTCACACACTCTATCATTCTCTCTCTCTCTCTCTTTTTTGGTAGAGAGTTAGTGGGGAGGATATTTTTAATATTCTTTCCGAAGAATGGACATTGATATGTCCAAAGCTCCACCAATTTATTTAGATGCATAACAATATAATTATCCATAGTTATTATATTACAAATTACTTTTTCATATCATATACTTTCAATAATTATTTTCTTAGTCTTTATTATGTAAATTCATCTATAATTTTGCTGTATTGTAAGCTATTGTATATAAGTGTGTAAGCCAGTATATATTGTAATCTACATAAATAAAGTACTCAATCAATCAATTACCCGGTTGTGTGCTAATGGGAGCTATAGGTACTACTTTATATCCTTTTCACAGAATCGACAATTCAAATGGCATTCAATCTTCATACTCATTATAAAATTTTTCATACAAGGAAAATCATCGTTTATATAATACTGTCATTTGATGAGCAATACTGTCATTTGATGTAATTCAGTGTATAAGGTACAGTTTATAGTTCACAATATCATTATTGTAGGATATTATTCTATGAATCAATATCCTGTTATAAAATAATCAATAACTTTTATTAATTTCACACAGTGTGAAATTACATTCAAATTGCAGTCTACATTCATTGTAATTATTAGTAATATTTTTCATACTTCTCTCCTTTCTTTTCCCTCAGGGTTTTCTTATCATTTCATACAATGCTTCAGACATATAATCTTCTACCTATCTTGAATTTGTCTTTTCCATGCCTACATTCCTAGATTTTTTGTGTCAATTATATTCATTACTATCAACTCTTGCTTGTAATATTGTGAATTCCCCCATTCCACCGAGTAGGATTGTATAATATAGTTGATGTAGCATCGTACTGGAGGGTTGATGGTTGAATGTGAGAGAGGGCCGGTTGTGCAAAAAACCTGAAGCAGCAATTCAATTAAATCCTCTCTTCTTCACTTTCCCACTATAGGTCTATTATCCCTCAGAAACACACTCTTTTAAAATATGCAATCCCTTACACTGAAATAGTTTGACTCCTTCAAATTTATGTGCTCCCAACTTGATAATACCGCCCGTTGTTCTCGCAATAATATTTTATTGAACGAGCGTTAGCAAGTTCTTACTTTTTACTGAAGTTCAAAGTTGTTGCCAGCCTGTGGGTTTGTTTGTTTGAATGTACTACAATAACTTAAGAAAGAGTTGATCGATCAGCTTCAAATATTGAACACACACTCGAACCTTTTTACAGGTCAAGTTCGTTGAACAACAAAATATTTCACTCACTTCTTCGTCCTTTCTCAGGATACAAAAGTAACATTGAAAGTAGGTACATGTGATTAAATAACTTGCTCCTGTGTGTGTCTGCCTGACTATTATCCTTCAGTAGCATTCGCGTAAAATTAATGATAAAAATTGTGATGGTAGTTGCTATGTCGTTGATATTATTAATTTTGAAAATGTTTGAAAATGTTTTATTGGCGGAAATATAAAATTAAATCTTAGAAATACATAATAAAAGCAATAAAAATTTTTCAACATGAGAAAATACTATTACAAAATAAAATGCAATGCCAATTGAGTATTTGCATCTCGAGGTAATTTATAATAAGTTAATATTAATATTTAATATTATAATAAGTGAGATATGGCAGCTTTATAGTGATAGGTGACCACCGAAGGTTTGTTGCAGTGCACACCAAGGCATGCTGATGAAGCCGCCTCAATACTGTTAATGCAACAATCTTCATTTGCATTCCATGTTATTATTAGTAAGCGAGTTGAGATTATTTCAAACAATAATATAAAACTACATGAGGATACATAATGTTACATACCCCTCTTAAGGTAGGTCACCTGTTACTAAATCTGCCATATTCCACTTAATATTTGTTCAAACTTGATGAATGAGCTGTCAATCGATTTGTAATAAAATTTGATAGAAAAAGCTATTCTAGTATTTTTTGTAAAATCAAAGGTTGTTTGGTTATACAAGAAATAACATTTCAAACGGCCGCCATTTTGGTTTATGATTTTGAAAAATTGTCTTATTCATATTAATTTTTATATGTTCAGCCATTATTGAAAAAAATAGTACCTAGGAGATAAAACAAAATGACGGCTATGTGACTAGGACCAACTGAGGACTTTCGGATGTTTGAAAATGATATTTAGATAAGTTTTATACCCAGGAAGCCCTAGAATATTGGTAGTGAGTTTAGAAATACTAACTAGGTACTTTTAAACATTTTTATGAAGACCAATGATAGATTTTTACGCAGCTTCTGTTTCTGCTCAGGAGATCAGAACAGCAAGATCTGAAGCAAGGCTTGGTAGTAAGGAATATTTCCTTGTCAAAATGTTGAGAAAACAACTTTCAGTTTGTGCGCAGTTTGAGTAAGGCAAATCATATATATACCAACCGAGTTTACCCACCTATCCAGAGTTTGGTGACATCTCACGATAAGTGCCATATCTCTTCTGAGATTTGTCGTCTCTGTTTTGTGGTTATAATTAATATTTTTACACTGATTTACCTGCGACACATTGTCACTGTGAACATTATAAACATCCAAGTCCGGATAAACGTCGGCAAAATCGTCGAGTAGGATGAAAAGTGTTTGAAAATCGGCCAGTACCCTTTCACTCGATAGACACACTAAGTTAATTGTTACAAATGATTCCGAAAGCGTAGTAAGTACCAACAAACTTTGTAGGATATAAGTGCATAAGAAAAATGAGGGTGATCTAAGCTCAGGAGGACAGTAACTTAGAAAAGGCGTTGGCCAATTATTTGACTCATTTTCCGAATTAGTTATCAACCCGAAGAGATAACTCAGAATGTTTCGATTACAAAACAATCCACCCATCATCATGAAAACCGCCGACAGTTTTTTGTTCATTTCTCTCATTTCGTTCCTCTTTTTCTGATAGAATTCATGAACTCTTAGCCACAGCAAATCTCTACCTTTCAACTCATGTTGGCTAACTGCAAAGTCACTCTCAATAAGATCAAATAAGTTTGTAATTTCTTCATTATTATTGAACTTGTTAAAAATTTGACATGCCATGATCATTAACATTAAAATGTCTATCACTGGTAAAATAGTTTTTTCGAAATCACTGGGATCGATAATAAGTGCAATACTGATTTCCACAAGAATTAACAATACACTGAAAATTATTATTGGAAGCTTGCCGTGATGCCAGAGACTGATGAACTTCCTTGAAAAATTGGTAATCTCCATTTTTACTTCCTGTAAGATGAAAATTGATAACATTGATAAACACAATAACTAGTTGAGTATAGGTGAACGAGTAGGCCTATTATCTATTATTTCTCACCATGTATTGTTAAGCACCACAAACAAAGAAAAAGAAGGAAAATCTAGATCGCTATACAAAAATCAGTCTGAGTGATAACCTCTCAATTTCTATAAGGTTTTGCAGATTTCTAATTTATTTTTTCTGTTGCTTAGTCCTGTCAAATCGTCATTTTTTAGGAAACAGACCCGAAATAATTTTTTTTGTCAGTTTTATATGTATTTTGGGGCACTGAATTCGAATCTGAAATTTGCTGGCACGCCAGAGGGCGACTCCACCGCTGGAAAACCTCCAATTTTTTTACTTTTTTCCAATTCGTGCATTTTATTTTGAAAACCTCGGATTTTTCGAGAAAGAGCATTCCCTACAAAATCAAAGACAATGAAATCTATATAAATGAAAATCGAACCTCAAATTTTGACATTCAATAAATTTTTTATGTGTGCACCGAATTTGATGATTTTTTTAGTTGTGTTTGTTATGTTCAGGACCAGTTTATGGCCTATCAAATTTATAATCCGACTACAGGACTCTTTCCTACAGTCTCTCAAAGTTTACATGTAATCCTTATGGGAGAAGATTTTTGTAAGCTGACCACACACAGATAAAAATAAGCTGTTATAATCATTGCGTCATCCAACAGCCGTCGGTAGATAGTAGACAAGATTGTGAGCTGCTCCATAACCTCCCATGTATTTTATTCAAAACGCCCCGACTAAAAACAAAATGACTGTTCTGTGTAACCATCCAGCAGTGCGGCCTCAGGTTAAAGACGCTTACATGCTCTAAAGACATTGCTTTGTTTAAAATAATTGTGCTGTCTTCGGTGTTCAGAATTAATTGATTTTTAGTGAATTATTTATTTTGCAGTTGGAAAATTATCTATATAAATAAAATGCCGCATCGCGCCTTCTCAGGTGTGCATCCAGCTAAAGTTTGTCATGAGATGCATTAAACTATTTCGGTACTAAGTTCGCCGGGCCAGCTAGTACCCAATACATTGAGTGGTTGCGCAGGAATATACGATTTGGTTTGGAAATACAGATTTCCAAAAAGGGGTACCTATTTTTCAAGTTTTTTTTCTGTAAATTCTGGAAACTCACTACTTCTACTCTATATAGGTACAACTTTTACAACTTGGGGTATTATTGAGAAACGAAGAAAAATCACATATCATGTGAAAGTACAATTAATTTTGAACAAGATTCCTAATAAATTTACTATTGTGGGAGGGGGTATACTCGCAAAAATACAAAAACTATATGTCCTACAGCCAATACAAATTTTTCATTGTAATAAATTTGCAACGCCTTCCTAACCAATAGTTTGGATCATATTGTTATACAATAAGGGTTTTATGTTCTTTCAAAACCCTCCGTTAGATGCATTTAGATCCAGGATTTCCTTGTCTGAAGGCGTTATAGGCTTCTCCTTATGAGGTGTTGTAAGACCATCTCAAGGATTATAAATTTTAAACACTCATAACTTTTGACACAATCGTTGGATCTTCTCAAACTACAGCTCATTGCTCCCAGCTAGTCAAGGCTATCATGAATCATAAGTTAGCAACAGAGTTAAAAATTTTCAAATTCCCAGTTTTATAACAAAATTTAATATATTATTTTATCTCATTTTTTGGACAAGTTTTATGTCTTATATGTGTTTATCAAAATTAATACCGTACTTCTAAAGGTTCAAGAAAAATAAGTTTTTCTGAGAGTGAATTTTTCATTAAGAAATTTCAAAGGCAAGATTACGAATGTATTCCAATTTTAAAATAAATGAAAGTGTTATTGTGCATTACATTATGAGTGGATTTTGAACTCTCAATTTGAAGCTCAGATTTTGCAGGCCAGACACAGCAATGTCTCCCGGCTACATAGGCCAAACAAGTTATTGACTCTTTCAATGTTTTTATCTTTGTATTGGCCTATGAGTGCATATGCATATAAATATATATATCATAAGTGGAATTTGGTAGAAAATGGAAGATTTAGTCTACTCTTGAATGTATTTTAACCCATATTTCCATGCACAAAAATGGCCTTTATATATTCTATTTATATTCTATTCTATTCTTTATATATATAAATAAAATCCTTTATATATTCTTTATAGATTCTATATTCAAAGCTATGTATCTCGGTAACCCGATATGATAAAAAATGGTACTTGGTCTTGAATTTATACTTGAAATAAGATCATCTCTTTAATGTGAAGTGCAAGATCTTTGTGAAAATATATCTGTAAAGTTAGATTCTTTCGTTTAAAAAATCAAGAAATTCACGATATTATCATAATTATTCTCAATCTGGGCAGCTTTTTGATAATAAAAAATGATTTAAGATGGATTTATGGCAATGGAGATCATAGAGCATGTAACTCTCTTCAATTTGAGACCATAAAAATTGAAAGTTTCTATCATTTATCAGACTCATTCTAGAAACATCTGATTAAACAGTAAAAGAAAAAAATCGCCACTTTTTCAATCGGTATTGGATCGCCACTTTTTCAAACTCTTTAATGGTATTGAAATAGAAGATATTGTTTTACTCCTTTTTGAAAGGTTGAAGCTCCAAAACCCAAAAAACGTGATCACTCAATTTGTTGAACATTTTATTGTCTTATTTTGTGGAGAATGCTTATTTTCGATAAACCTGAGGTTTTCGTAGTGGAATTGAAAAAAGAACAAAAATTTGGGGGGTTTTGAGGTTTCTAAATGTGAAGTTTCCCTCTGGCGTGTCAGCAAATTTCAGATTCCAATTCAGCGCCCCAAAATGGATATAAATCCGTCAGAAAAATTCTTTCGGGGTTGTTTCCTGAAAGATGATTATTTGACTTTGACTGGACTCCACAGGAATTAATCAAAACTATCAAGGTTATCGTCTGTTGCAGAAGTGGCCACGCATGGCGGTATACCACCTTTTTGATCTGTGCTTCATGGTGGTAGAATCTAACAGCTACCTACTGTCGGCTACTCTAACATATCTTCTGATCGATGCTACACAGTTTGAATTATAAGCAGTGAACTCTATACTAACTGGAAGGGGCTGTCCAATGCTAAGCTACAGCCAAAAAAAGTGTAAGGCGGAGTGAGTGAGACAGGCCTACTGTGTGGGATTCCCTTCTCTCTCGTACTCATACATTTAAGCAGGTTGTTGCGGCTCTTGAGTATGATTTTTCATTTTTAAAGTTGAAAAACGGATTTGAATGAGTATTAGGGCTATCAGTATTAGATCACAACCTTTTCTCTTAAATAATGTGATGTATTTGTCATAAAATGTGTAGAATTGAATAAAAATACGACCGAGAAATGGTGATGTATTGTGTTGCATTTGGATGCAAGAATGGGCATGTTAAAGGAAATGAAACAGGTAGGTCAAACATTTTTATTCTATTAATTAATTTGAAGAAACCTTCTTGTTTCGCATACATTTCCAATACTTTTTTCTATATTGATCAGTTTATTTGACCAAAAATAAAACAACAAATTTGGTTATATTCCTAGTATACGGTGATAGTCTCTATGCTAATTGAAAATTTAGGCCTACTTTATAGCATCTAAAATAAAGAAACATAGTTGAAGAACAAATTAAACCTTATTCAAAAAAGAATAAATACAAAAAATTATTAATAATTCTGTGTTATCATCATGAGATGACATAATTTATTTTAGGTACCTACTTTTATTTTGAAAAATATGATATTGCAATCAGCTGAATTGTGATTAATTTTTTAAACCTTTCCGTTTCAAATAAATAATCGTTCAATTTACAATATTACAATAATTATTTAGCATATTTTACTGTTTGCTTATCATATGGTCATAATAGTAATAATAATAATATCGAGTGACCTGGCTGGCTCAGGTCTGGTGTCAGAGTTTTCAGGTCACAACTGATCAATTTCAGGGCCTCTGACATGACCTAACGACTGCTTTTTAGGCAGCCGGGACCGATGACTTAACGTGTCCATCCGAAACACGGGAGTGGCCCGAGATATGGTCATAATTATGATACAACTGATATGTTTCTTCATAGATTTCTTTGCATCATTTCTGAAACTCCCACACTTACATGATTTGAAATGTTATCAGAATACCTATTAATATCATTACATATTCAATAATCATGTGTTATTGAATCATCAAGAGTCCACATAATTCATTTCATTTACCTACTTTTATTGTAAAAAATATGATAATGTTATCAGCTGAATTATAATTTATGAATTTTTGGAACCTTTTAATCTCAAATTGTTCATTTTACTCTGGTAATTATGTAGCATATTTTACTGTTTGCTTATCATAGTCATATAATATAATAAAATGTTTCTCCGTTATTTGCTTCATTTCTGAAACTCCCACTCTCACATGATTTGAAATTACACCAATGCACACCTACATAATTCTACATTCATAGCCTGCTGTAAGTATGCCTATATTATTAAATTTATTACATTAAACAATAAATCATAAATTTTTCCTTTAACAATAACAATAAATCATATAATCCAAAAAACAATAGTATATCCTATCAAAATAAACATCAGACTGTGATAGTTTCAATTAAACACAGCCCTCCTTTGGACTGTGTACAAACAAAATTTGGGATTGGAATAATAAGGACTATGAGCCTGTTTTTTCATTCCCAATCATTTCATGACAGTTTATATTTGTCCTCGTTAAATAAATAAAAATTAATAAATGATATGCTTCTCTGAAATCTGGCCCCTTGATTGTGAAAAGTTGACATTACTAAAACTACTGCAGTCACAAATGAAAAAAATCTTTTCTTCATTCATATTCAACCTATTTCATTATTTTTGCTCTCAAAAAGTTAACAATAAACTCCTTAATAAAGGAAAAATAACGCTTCCATGGAATAAGACATACAATATAGAAATAAAATAGAAATTGCAACTGTGCAATGCATTTTCCCATAAGAGCCAATGTGTTACAAAATGACGAATCCCACAGCAATGCGGGTTGCCTATCTTCACCAGCTGCCTCACTTTCTTTGTGTTACTAGTCCATTCCAGTTAGTATAGAGTTCACTGATTATAAGACGGTTTCGGGTTTAGTCAACGAGCTATAGGTCTATAGTAAAGTTAGGTTACTATAGTAAAATATAGTAAACCATAGAGCGCGGCTGTTGGTGTGCTTTCAGCGCTTCCAATGTCATGGATAGCCATGGCAGAGAGAGGCAAGAAGAAACTCTATTGCTAGTGTGTCTGCTACTGCAGGAATAGGTGTGTTTTTGTGAGTTAAATTGATTTCTATGACTAAATACTATCATTATGATATCTATGATGATGATGATGATGGTGATGGTATTGCAAACTTGACTGGAATGAACTATAGACATCAGCTTATATTACATAAAAAAATAACAAACTGAGGCCGGTATTAGACGGTAATATTTCTGTCATATTATGCAGATCATATGAAATAAGTTGTACGGAATCATATTTTTCCATATTATAGAACTATTACCGGCCTCACATGATCATAATATAATAATATTATATAATAATATGTTAGGCCGGTATTAGACGGTAATAGTTCTATGATATGAAAAAATATGATTTTGTACAACTTATTTCATATGATCTGCATATGACAGAAATATTACCATCTAATACCGGCCTTAGTTTGTTTTTTTTTTACTAACATATTTTGCCTTCTTGTTATGAACTCAAAGTTATGTGGATAAGTACCGTAAGCTGATATCAAAGAAACGTCTCCATAAACTAGTTTTTTGAATTCCTTACTCAAAATAACATAAAAAATAATAGGCCTAATTTTGCAGTTACGGTATGGCTTTTCAACTTACTAGAGCACTTGTACGGCTAAGCAGTATCATAGATGAAGGATAAGATAAGGATCCTATATATTTCTTGTCTCTGGCAGTATTAACACTGTAACTTAGGCTACATTAATTTCACCAAGGCTTCAAGTAAAGTATTTCAAACAGTTAATTTCATGGATGCAAAACAACTGTAATACATATATTTAAAATACTCGATAGAAATTCAATGAAGTATTTATTAAATATAACTGATTTGCGCCTTGTATTTTATGCGAGTTCTCATTATATCAATAGGGCCATTCAAATTTTCCGCCACTTCTTGCCTCTCTCTGTCATAGCTGCCCATGTTCAATTCGTGACAGGAATAGCGGCCACTGAGCCACTCTATAGTTTACTATAATATATTTTAGAATTCTGAACTTTTGAGGTTATGGTGTATGACTCTGTTTATGTAGTTACTATGAATTTCAAAATAATCTTCAACTTGATTTTATTTCAACATTGGAACAGTTATTACATAAACAAAACAAAAGGTATGTAATAAAAAGTTTCTTTTTTATGGGTTTATTTTCCATAGAAACTGTTAGTAAATGAGCGTTTACTGACCAGTGTAGGCCTAGTCCTCACTTTTTATTAATAATAATTTAAAATTGATAAATTGTCCATATATTTTCTATTAAAATCATCCTCCAGACTTCAACAATATAACTCAAAACAATCGTTGATGCAATATATTAGAGCTGGAGTATATTCAAAATGACGTCAGGTTAAATCCTTCTCTATTATTGTAAACAAGAAAAGACAAATACTACTTCTTAACTGTGGTGTAGTAATCTTGTGCTCAACACTTTTTCTACTAAGTACACAAAGTAATCACAGTGCTCTGAAAAGCCTGCAATCATTGGAGTCTTTCTAAATACGTTATTAGCTGCTATTAAAACCTGCCACTCCATCATAATGATCATTATTTTGCAAGTATTTTGACTACATCTATTCGCAGAATAATTATTTGAAAATCCTCCCTCCCACCTATCATTCGACAGCATAATTATCTGATACTATCACTATGTTTAGATATAATGACCTGTCATTAGAAGTATCGTGATCACTTAAGTTTGTGAGATATTACTTTTAACATGAAGAGGAGAAACCCATTTCTCCTCCAACCCATTTATACTTCCACAGTTTGAAGCACAGACGGACAACCTGCGCACAATTGAATGCGCCGTGTCATTTCGCTACCTACACACATCCAGACCAGACCTCAGACCAAGACCGTTTGGCAAACGGCAAACCGTCTGGGACGGCTCTACACACTCCAAGACCACACCTCAGACCAGACAAGCATTAAGTAGAGTACCTTATGAATATCACTATTTGAGTTGACTATTTAAATTGGCTAGAACATTTATATGAAGTCTACACTTATACAATTCTTATCTGACTCACGATTTCTGAAAAAAACTTCTGGATGGATTGCAAGAAAACTTGGAGTATAGCTTTCTTATAGGTTCTAGGTGCCCACTAAGAAATTAGAAATCTTTTGGCGATATTTCAACTCTAAGAATGGTTTCTAAGGGTTTGAAGTTCGTCGTTTAGCATGTATATTCTTATTTTTCCAATCTCTTAAATATATTAATTCAAATGTCCATACCATATGCTAGTGGAACTATAATCTAGAGAGAGTACCTTTTCGTAACAGTTGTTACGGTGGAATTTGGCAACTCAATTGATTAACAGTCTAATTCTGCCAGGTTAGCCCAAGTTTAGGATGGTTTCTAAACACGATTTGAGTTCTGTCACATTTATTAGGTAGAAGCTAAATAACTTGAAATACATTTATTGTGCTAAAACTTTATTAGGCACTGCTGCTTCAATCGGAGCCATTCTTGAGGGTATAGATCATTTTTATTAATTCTCAATGTTCCATGAAACAAAATTTTATGACGGGAGTTGCTTTTATCAATTGATCCGATTCTATCAATACTACTTGTGTTTGTTTATTCGACAGATCTCGGAAAATGCCTCTACAATTTCGATGAAATTTGGATTATTCAGTAGGCTATGAATTATGATATATATGGAGGATCCTTTTAAAACTTCAGAAGTGTCCGTAGCAGAATCTGTGTAAAGAATGAGGAAATTCGGTCAAAATTTACTTGGGAAAACAAAAGGGTTGTTTATTAAAACAACCAAATAGCTTTTGTTGCTTTCCCAAATATAGAAATATCTTTTCTTTCTTTTGTAGAAGGCGCTTTTCCCCTGAAACAATCATCCCCAAAAATTGATTGTTTCACCAAAGAAAATAGAAGGTAGCTTTCGATAAAAAAATGGAGAATATGCATGACTTGTTGATTTTCACTTCAAACTGTCAGTAGCATGCTATCAATAGCATCAATGATCCACATTCAAACAATGCTGACACATTGATGTGAAATGTACCATAATTTATTCACATTAGGTCAGATGGAAAACATTTATTGTATAAAGCACTATAATCATAATATATAATTTATTATGACATTGGATTAAAAACTAGGCTGAGCCTGTACTATTCCTCTCCAAACATTTTGATACAGTGTTAATGTTGTCCAAAAGTTAACATTCTATTAATGATCACACCTGTCTCATTTTCAATATTATCTATGGCATTCTTGCATTTTATCCCAGCTGTTATATTTCGTGAATACTTTCATTATATTAATGCAACTATTTCTCCAGCCTCTGCTGAATTGCTTACCCTGCATGTTGCTCTTTGTTTGTACGCAGCCATGGCCTTTAGAGACTTACACCCAGTTGCACATGACTCTGTTAACTCCTAATCCAGACTAAATACCACGAAAATCAATAAGAGAATCCTTCTTTCATCTGAACTATAATTCCTGGGTAACTAAGTATTATAGAAATGTATTTGAATGTAACTTGGAATAGGCCTATAGCTAGGTGTAGTTCGGCTCCTATAATGTACATTCTTCTTTCCATCTCCCATGACATTTATGTTAAAATTTTCATGTAGGGAAAGAACCTTTCCGTATACAATTTTCTATGACAGTGACCAAAATGTATAATTAATTTATTAATCCAGTTCTATTCAGCAAGCAACTTTTGATTGCATGGTCAATCTGAGACACAATTAAAACGATTTGATTGAATTTGGATTATAAATATGTCTCAAAAATAATCTATTTTTCAATTCCTGTAGCGAAGCACGGGTGGCCTGCCGTTTAATGAAAAAAATAATTAAAAAAGTGATAAATTGTAAAGGCATAGGCTAATATTGATTACTTCTATAACTTGTAGTGAAATAAGAAATCTGTAACCTTATAGTGATTTAATGATTATTATAAATGCAATCGAAAAAAATCCTCAATTTTGATAATTTTCGAGTAATCGCGAAGCATTTTATTAATTTGAGGGCACTGAATTCGAATCTGAAATCTCAATTTCTCTATCTTAATTTTTCCGAAATTTAAGTTTCCGATGAGCTACTGGAGACCGTCTGCCGTCTGAAGACAGCTACACACTTCAAGACCAGACCAAAATAGTGTTCCGGGAAGCACAAACAGTCTGTTGTCTGTGGTTCAAGTCAGCAGACCGGCAGACGGTCTGAAAATCATTAATCGGTCTGAAGACAACCCTACACACTTCCAGACCAGACCAAAGTCTCAGACTGCTTGTGGTCTGGTCTGGAAGTGTGTAGGCGGCTTAACATACACAAACCAATATACCTGCTGACCAGTAAACGACTTGGAACATTGCCAGCAACAGCTGGAGGGGAGTGTTGGCGCCTCGCACTACAAAGCTCTCTCAAGCACGGAGCAAACTGGAGACGCGCCGCGCCGCCTTGTCAGTTGAAGCACGGAGTCACAGAGAAGAAGTAATTTTCTTAGCCCAGTCAATAAAGGTTTTTTCGATCCGAAAATTAAATAAAAGCTGAATCTTCTACCATTGATAGAACCCTCTCAGAGGGTCATTCTCCCAAAAGTCCAAAGAAATCCCCTTGGAGCTTTCCCCCCTAGCGTCCCTCAAAGTTGAAAAATGCAGGTAATCACGGAAAATCAATTATCTCTGTACCCATTGATCGGAAATAGTTCTATTATATGCCATTCGATTCGTTACATTATGGACTACAATATTAGTTATATTCATTTTTTCAATAAAATTAACAGTTTTCTTGATAAAATAATATATATGTAAAAATTTAGGGGGTTTGCGATTTGATTTTTTTGTTTTCTTCGATTAACTTCAAAGCAAGTAGTTTTAAACAAAAATGAGCCGAATAATTAATGTAGCCACTCTTATTGCAAATCCATCGATGTATTATTATGTATTTGCGAATCGATTTGACGCCGTGGAAGGGGAAACAGTCGACGCGGAACGGCGCGGCTGACTCTCTTACCCATAGTAAACAGCAAACTGGAAATCAATTATCTCTGTAACCATTAATCGGGAAAAAATCTATCATGTGCCATTCAATTCGTTAAATTAAGGACTACAATATTAGTCGAATTCATTTCCCCAATAAATCAAACAGTTTCCTTAATAAAATAATATAATGTAAAAATTTAGGGGGTTTGCGATTTGATTTTTTTGTTTTCTTCGATTAACTTCAAAGCAAGTAGTTTTAAACAAAAATGAGCCGAATAATTAATGTAGCCACTCTTATTGCAAATCCATCGATGTATTATTATGTATTTGCGAATCGATTTGACGCCGTGGAAGGGGAAACAGTCGACACGGAACGGCGCGGCTGACTCTCTTACCCATAGTAAACAGCAAACTGGAAATCAATTATCTCTGTAACCATTAATCGGGAAAAAATCTATCATATGCCATTCAATTTGTTAAATTAAGGACTACATATTAGTCGAATTCATTTCCCCAATAAATCAAACAGTTTCCTTAATAAAATAATATAATGTAAAAATTTAGGGGGTTTGCGATTTGATTTTTTTGTTTTCTTCGATTAACTTCAAAGCAAGTAGTTTTAAACAAAAATGAGCCGAATAATTAATGTAGCCACTCTTATTGCAAATCCATCGATGTATTATTATGTATTTGCGAATCGATTTGACGCCGTGGAAGGGGAAACAGTCGACACGGAACGGCGCGGCTGACTCTCTTACCCATAGTAAACAGCAAACTGGAAATCAATTATCTCTGTAACCATTAATCGGGAAAAAATCTATCATATGCCATTCAATTTGTTAAATTAAGGACTACAATATTAGTCGAACTCATTTCCTCAATAAATCGAACAGTTTCCTTAATAAAATAATATAATGTAAAAATTTAGGGGTTTTTCGATTTGATTTTTTTGTTTTCTCCGATTAACTTCGAAGCAAGTAGTTTTAAAGAACAATGTGACAAATAATTATTGTAGCCACATTCATTGCGAATCCATTGATGTATATTGTTATGTATTGTAGTCCTTAATTTAACGAATCGAATGGCATATGATAGATTTTTTCCCGATTAATGGTTACAGAGATAATTGATTTCCAGTTTGCTGTTTACTATGGCTAAGAGAGTCAGCCGCGCCGTTTCGCGTCGACTGTTTCCCATTCCACAGCGTCAAATTGAATCGCAAATACATAACAATATACATCAATGGATTTGCAATGAGAGTGGCTACATCAATTATTTGACTCATTCTCCTTTAAAACTACTTGTTTCGAGGTTAATCGGAGAAAACGAAAAAATCAAATCACAAACCCTCTCAATTTTTTACATATATATTATTTTATCAAGAAAACTGTTAATTTTATTGAAAAAATGGATATAACTAATATTGTAGTCCATAGTGTAGCCTAACGAATCGAATGGCATATAATAGAACTGTTTCCGATCAATGGTTACAGAGATAATTGATTTCCCGTGTTTACCTGCATTTTTCATGTTTTAGGGGGTTGGGGCGGAAAGCTCAAAGGGGATTTCTTGGGACTTTTGGGAGAATGACCCTCTGGGAGGGTTCTATCGATGGTGGGAAATTCAGCTTTTATTTAATTTTCGGATCGAAACTGCTTTTTTGGACCTTCATTGACTGGGCTATCTACTTTGTGACGGAGCACACTGGAGACGCGCCGGGTTAGTCTAGTTCCTTATGAACTAAAATAAATCTTGTTTTACAATACAAGTCGTAGATTGAAGAAGTACAGTAGATAAGTCATAACATAATAATATACTAATTCGGCGACAGCAGCAAAACCACAGTTTGAGTGCCGGTGACGAGTACCAAAACAGAAAACGATACTATTACTATTAAAACTATTACTTCCAATAGAAAAACTTTGATTCAACAAGTTAAGCTAAACTATAATAAATTATAACTATACAATTCAATCAAGGTGCTGAAAGTGGGAAAAACACATATTTATTCTATATGTAAGTTTGATGGCAATACTAGATTTAATCCAATCAATTATTTTTCTTGTAGCCTACTTGATTTAGAGATGCTATCTAAAATAAAATTTTCGGGTAACAGGTTAATCAATTTATTTACTACATAGGGGAACTGTCTACGCGTCTACGGCATACTATTAGGTCTGTCCTGGAAACACTGTAATTTGATGGCGATCTCAAATTGTAAGCTGGAAAGTATGGAGTGAAAGTATTTTTGGATTTATTGATATAAAGTATTACATTTTTATATAGAGTTGTCTCACTGTCAGAACCGGGAATTCTTCATAAAGTAAGTGACTGGGATATCGTCTCGGCCTTTGGAGAGCAGCTTTTAGTATGTGCCTCTGAATCACACCTATTTTATTGAAATGAGTGTCTAAGGCACCCCCCAAACCCTTATACCATACTGAAATATGGATTGGGCATAAGCTGAATAGACCATCATCGATAACTCTTTAAATCTCCAACACTGCTCAATCTGTAGAATTTATGAACAATATATTAATTTTTTACACATATTATCAATATGTGCATTCCACTTCAGATGTTGATCTATTAAAACACATAGATATTTAACTTCTCTCACGTCTGTCAGTGATTGACATATACAGTCCCTAACAACAAAATCTGAGTCTGACGGACTACTCCTTTCAGCACAGTCAAACGAATGAATTTTAATTCCACCATTCAACATTTCCGCAGGGATGGAGTTTATTGTAGGCGAGAAAGTCATATATACGCTTTTTCTTGTATTTAAAGTGAGCGTGTGCATTTCAAGCCATGACTTAACTGCTGTGAGACCTGATTCTGTTAGAAGCTTTGTTTCTTTCCACGTAGAACCGGAAAAAACTAGAGCTGTATCATCAGCAAAAGAGATGGAATAACAGCCATTAATATTCATTTTTAGTAAGTCATGTTTATGTAAATTAAAAATAATATTGGTGAGAGAACTGTGCCCTGAGGTAGGCCAAACTCAGTTAGATTTACTCTGCTTGATTTTAATATATGGGATCTACTTTGTAGATAGCCTTCAAAAAGTTTTAAAACTGGTCCACGGAAACCTATATTTTCCAGCTTTTTAAGTAAAGTTTGATGAGGGATGTTATCATAAGCCTTTGCCAAATCCAAGAACACAGCAAACGTTTTTTTATTCATTAAGAAGTTTTCAGACACAATCGTCACCAGTGGAGACATTGCATCCTCAGTGCACTTCTCCTGAAAACCAAACTGATTTTCTGCTATCAAATTATGTTTCCTAAGATAATTAAGAATACGCTTTTTTATTACTTTTTAAATATTTTAGACAAATTACTAATTGAACTGATAGGTCGATAATTTTCTGGAGTTTTTCTATCGCCTGATTTGTATAAAGGTATAATCTTGGCTACTTTAAAGTGGGATGGAAAATACATTTATTGTATAAATAAAGACATTTATTGAATAAATGTGGACATTTATTGAATAAATGTAGACATTTATTGTATAATAACGATAATGGCTGTGCTGTTATAAAACAGCAAATTTTTGTGGTGTAATGTAGGCCTACTATATAAGAATACATTTTATTTAACTTTAATTCAAATTTAGTTTACACAGCTTACATAATTCTTTTCAAAATTAAATTCTCTTTAATTTTTATTGCGAAAAATTATTTCTTTACTGGTCATTAAAGAAAGTTATTGGGCATCAAACATAGAAGTCTATGTTTTTCTACTTGGATTTTTTGCATATTTCAACTTTTTTCTCAAAAACTACTCACACTACAGCTTCCAGACTAGCTTTATTCAATTTTTCAGATATTTTTCCATATGAATCCAGCATAAGTTTTTCAAAAACTAGTCCCCAAACAATTCAGCATCAGTGTATTTCTCCAGAGGAACTGAATTCCGGGCGAAATCTTTCATTCTGTATAGCTCGCTAATGAAGCATCTATGGATATATGTTTATAAGGATTTTTTTCTTATTTTTACCTCTACTATCACATATTAAATTATTTTACCATGATTAAAAATCACCCCTGTATAATGTCGCTTGTTATTCTTATGTTGTCTTACCACGTCAAATATAGAACTTGCTTCTACATTAAGACTTAGAGCAGTCAGCCAAACTAAAATGATTTGATAATACTGTACTTCTTCATTATAGGAACAATGACAACAAACCTTACAGACGACTCATGAATGAATAGAGGACTTGGCAGATTCGTAGGTTGAATGACATAATCAATTATTAGTCCAGTCAAGGAAAGGTTATAGAGGGAAAAGAAGGGAAGACAAATTTGACCACGCAGTTCTGTTTAGGGTAGTAAGGAGGTAAACATATCAAAAATCCCCACTCCTACTCACTAAGCTAAGCGGGTGGAGGTGGTTTGAAGGTACCATTTTTTGGTTACTCGCATAAAACCTTATAACTATGTATCCTTAGGACTTCACTGTCATATAACAAATCAAAGCTTACATAATTTCCTACAATATTCTACAACTTTTTTCATATCTCCTCTAGTTCTCGATATATACGCTCTTGAAGGTGTGACATTTAAAAAAAAACCCGTTTGCCACCAATTTTTTTATATTTTTGCTCTTATAACTTTTTTAAAATCAATGGGAAAAATCCATGCTGATTATGAGCTTGTAGAGCATTGAATTCTCTTCAATTTGATGTATAATTTCACACATTTACGAATTTCCATACACCTTTTTCAGCAGCTCTAGTGTTGAGTGTGAAATCTCCATTTTTGCAACAATAGACTAATTGACAAAGGAATTTGGAGGGAATGTTTTAAACAAAATTTTCGACTTTGCAGCTTTGTTGAGACTAATTAGGAGAAGAACATATCAAAAGTCCCCATTCCTAACTCATGTGCTAAGGGGATAAGTGTGGTTTAAAAGTTGCGTTATTCAACGTTTTGCTTCGATGCTCATATCTCGAGAACAATGCGTTCAATCGACATAACTTACTATTCGAAAATAAAGCTTGCTAAATTCTCTTCACTTTTTGTTCAGAGGAATTTTGTGATATACCCAACAGTTCCCGTGATATTCGCTCTTGAATGTGTGTAATTGTTAAAATAACAGGCTTTTATCCAATGTTCTGCTTTTTCAGGGCTTATAACTCTCCAAAAATGCATCATGAAAATTGATGCTTATCGTAGGTTTGTAGAGCATTGAATTCTCTTCAAAATTATGTATTATTTAATCATTCCAAGTTTTCCTCCCATTCTTATAGCAGCTTCAATGTAGGGGTTGAAATATTCATCGCTGCAACAATTGATCGTTTGACAATGATATTTGAATGATATTGATATAATATTTGACAATGATATTGGTGTCTGTGACACAAGTTTTGTCTTTGCAGCTTAATTTGGACTAGTTGGTAGGTGAACATAGCAAAAGTGCGCATCTTTATCCCCTCTGTTGAAGGCGTGGAACCGCTGAGTTGACACTTCTTGCAGTTATTAAAAGTTCACCCCCCACATTGAAGCTGCTATAACAATGAAAAGAAAAACTTGGAATAGTGATATAATACACCACTTTAAAGGGAATTCAATGCTTTACAAACCTACGATAAGCATCAGTTTTCATGATGCATTGTTGGAGAGTTATAATCCCTGAAAAAGCAGAACATTGGATAAAAGCCTGTTATTTTAACAATTACACACATTCAAGAGCGAATATCTCGGGAACTGTTGGGTATATCACAAAATTCCACTGGACAAAAAGTGTAGAGAATTTAGCAAGCTTTATTTTCGAATAGTTATGTCGATTGAACGCATTGATCTCAAGATATGAGCGTCGAAGCAAAACGCTGAATAATGCAGCTTTTCTCCAGAGGAACTGTATTCCGGGCGAAATCTTTTACCCTGTATAGCTCGCAAATAAGCGTTTATGGATATATGTTTATAAGAACTTTTTTTCTTATTTTTACCTCTACTATCACGTATCAAATTATTTTACCATAATTAAAAATCACCTTGTATAATGTTGCTTGTTATTCTTATGTTGTCTTACCACGTCAAATATAGAACTTGCTTCTACATTAAGACTTAGAGCAGTCAGCCAAACTAAAATGATTTGATAATACTGTACTTCTTCATTATAGGAACAATTACAACAAACCTTACACATGACTTATGAATGAATAGAGGACTTGGCAGATTCGCAGTCAGCCAAACTAAAATGATTTGATAATACTGTACTTCTTCATTATAGGAACAATTACAACAAACCTTACACATGACTTATGAATGAATAGAGGACTTGGCAGATTCGTAGATTGATTGACATAATCAATAAATCTCTTGAAGCGTATCTGCGTGAGGAGGATTTTTTTTTGTAAATTGATAAAAATTCGAATATAATAGATAAATTATTCGATGAACCTTGATAGATATCTGTTTATTCGATTGTAACAGTAGAGTTTTCCATATATAGTTCCATATAGTAGTCCCTCATCATTGATATCATATCGTTTTGAGAAGGCTATCTGTACATCTGTACATCCTACTTCAGTTTTTATGATTATCATTATTGTCTTGTAGGCTAGTAGTAACAAAAGGCGGGTTCTGGCACACAAGTGTGCCAGAACCCGCCTTCACCTCAAGGTCACCCAAGTCAACCAAACCTAACCTCAAGGTCACCCAAGTTGACAAAACCTAACCTCAAGGTCACCCAAGTCAACCAAACCTAGCCTCAAGGTCACCCAAGTTGATCAGACCTAACCTATTAAAAAAAAAAAAAAATTGAAAAAAAAATAAATAAATAAAAAAATTAAAAAAAATAAAGAAAATTAAAAAAGAAAATTAAAAAAAAAATAAAAAAAAAATTAAAAAAAAAACATAAAATCGGGAATAAATAGAAAAAATTTAAAAAAAAATGAAAAAAAGTGGATGATAGAACAGTAAATCAAATTGAATGTTTATTTATTGACATGAAAAGGTTACAACAAAAATATCTATCTTCCAGCATTGTCTTCATAATCCAATCATGGGTTGAGTTGACAATATTGTGGAGCTCCATCAATCCAGTGGGGACTGCAATTGGTCTGGGAGATGACTCATTTGCCGGGCTGGCTCCTCGTCTCGCTGCAGCCGCCGGTCGCCCCACCGCCACAGGTTGTCCAGCCGCCACCAGTCATGCAACTGCTGCCGCCAGTCGTCCGGCTGCCGCCTGTCACCCCACCACTGCCAGTCATCCTGCCGCCAGTTGTCTGGCCACCACCGGTCGCCCCACCACTGTCAGTCACCCCGCCGCCAGTCGTCCGGCCGCCGCCGGTCGCCCCACCGCCGCCAGTCATCCGGCCACCACTGCCGGTCGCCCCACCACCACCGGTTGCCCCACTGTCGGTGACCATCCCGCTGCCAACAGTTGTCCTGCTGCGGCTGGCAATCATCCCGCCGGCTGAGGTCAGGACGGCTTCAATTTGGCAGTGACTCTTCATATAGGTGAGAGATTGCCTTGCTGTGCTTTCAACGAGGGCTGTTCCGGTGACCCCACTCCACCTCCCTCTGTCATGTGACTCTGGCTTGGGATGGTCACGCGGGACCTGTCACTCTGCATGGTCATGGAGACCTCTATCACACCAGATTAATGTGTCCATGGTGGACCTGCTGGATTGGGATGTCCATGGGAGGCTCTGGATCAGCATGGCCGTGCTGCTCTGGATCAGGGTGGCATTGAAGATGGATATTTTCAGTGACTCCCACTTCGCCTCCTCCGTGTTGTGTTTAGACATTTAGCATGGGCATTCTCAATGACCCTAGCTCCTCCTGTCACATGGATCATGCTCACCAGTGTTCAGCATGTCTGTGGCGGGATGGCAGGGTCATCCACTCAGTGGTCAGTCAGTCAGTTCAATTACTGATCAGTCAGTCAGTTCAATTACTGATCAGTCAGTCAGTTCAATTACTGATCAGTCAGTCAGTTCAATTACTGATCAGTCACTGTTCAGTCACTGTTCAACTGTTCAGTCACTGTTCATATAGGTAAAAAATCACCTTACTTTACTTTCGGTAATGCAATTTCAGCGACCCCCACTCCACCTTCCTCTGTCACGTGACCAATGGCCACGCCCACCAGCATTGGGGGCATCAATGGGGGACCTATCACCCTAGCTCAAGTTGGTCATGCAGGACCTGTCACTCTATACTAAGATGGTCATGGAGACCTATCACACCAGATCAATATGTCCATGGTAGACCTACTAGATCAAGATGTCCATGGAAGACCCGTCACTCTAGATCAACATGGCCATGCTGCTCTAGAGATCAAAATAGCATTGAAGATAGACATGGCTTATTTAACATGGACATTTTCAATGACCCTCACTCCTCCTGTCACATGTCTGTATGGGCATGGTTGGGGGGTGGTCAGTCAGTCAGTTCAATTACTGATCAGTCCTAACCTAACCTAACCTAACCTAACCTAACCTAACCTAAGTTTTTAGCCTCTAACCCAAATCCCCCCTCCCCCGCCCAAGGTCATCGTCCCCCGTCAAAGGTCACGAAACCAAAGTTTTCAACCTCTAACCTAACCTGACCTAACCTAACCTAACCTAACCTGTCAAACAACTGTCAATTGTCAACTGTCAATCAACTGTCAACTGTCAACTGTCAATTGTCAACCATCAATTGTCAACTGTCAATGAACTGTCAACTGTCAATTGTCAACTGTCAATCAACTGTCAACTGTCAACTGTCAACCGTCAATTGTCAACTGTCAATCAACTGTCAACTGTCAATTGTCAACTGTCAATCAACTGTCAACTGTCAATTGTATATAGTATAATAATATACTATGTAGTATATTATATACTAGTATATAGTATAGACAGTTATATATAATTGGCTTGTTGTTCTTGAAGGTTATTTCTTAACAAATTTCTACATGATGAAAATCTCAACAGTAGAGTAAGCTACAGATAGAAGCTCCCTAAAATCTGAATTCTCAAAATTGTAAATACATAATTCAATTGACACATTCTTGATTTGGTTTTTCTATCATGAAACGTATTATGTAAATGCTAATATTCTATTGGCTTCCTTCGAATGTGCAGGGTCCCTACAAAGTCGACCAGAAACAGATAGGAATAGAATATTGTCCCATCAGCAGTAGAAGATGCATCTATGCTGAACACCATAGACGCCGGATTGCTGGCACTTCTGTCTGGCTCTGGAATGGAACATTAACAGTCATTGATGTCTATATCAAGAATACAACAACAACAGTAAGTGTTAACGGTTCAACAATACCATTTTTATTCCACTTCAAAATCTATTCCTAATTAACGATCATAATAATCAATAAGCAACCGCACACAGAAACAGACGGATGTATGCAGACAGATGGGGAGACGGGAGATAAAACCCTTCCTAGGTGTCTAGACATCGTCTCGAACTTGATAACCGTGATCTCGAGCCGGAAAACGTACATTTTCGACCCTAGGTGCGAAATATACTATTCCACTCGTGATATTTTTCGATTTTTCAAAGTTTTTCGATTTGTATATCATCAAGCTAAGTCTGTATAATAAGTAACCGGACTGACCTCAGGAAATTTCTTATGGGCAAAATATGTATAATTTTTCATTAGATATCTTCAAAGTAGTCCCTATTGGAGTCGATAACACGCTGATACCGGATTTTCAAACCCCTGAACGCTCCCTGGAAGTCGGCAACCTCTATGCTGTCTAGAGCCCTCGTCGTAGCACGTTGAACGTTTTCCAGAGTCCCGAACCGCTTTCCCTTAAGTTGTCTCTTAATTTTGGGGAACAAAAAGATGTCCGGTGGTGCCATACACGGGCTGTAAGGAGGATGTGGCAACGTTACCCTCGACTGTTTGGACAACTGCTCGGTGACGAGCAGGCAGGTGTACGACAGAGCAGTGTCGTGATGGAGGATTCACGAATCGGCAATCCCTGGACGGACTCGATGAACCCGGGCGGTTAGTCGACGGAGCACCTCTCTGTAGTACTGGCAGTTTACAAAGAGTTTGTGTCACTCGGCCAAACTGTAAACGACCAGTACTACAGAGAGGTGCTCCGTCGACTAACTGCCCGGGTTCATCGAGTCCATCCGGGGATTGCCGATTCGTGAATCCTCCATCACGACACTTATTCACTTATATTATATATATATTGTGGAGCTCTTCCTGGGGGCTTCACTCTCACCTCCAAGGATAGGACAATACACGTAGGGTGATGTAATGCTGTATTTAAATGCCTCACGTTGGGCCGGCAAATCATGTAAAGCGGTATTTGAAGGCTTCACACATGTAGAGTGAATCTTGTACTGAGTCAATGGTGTAGCGGCTATAAATTTTGTAATTGCGTGCGTGGACGCTGAGTGAACACCAGACTGATTGACTCACTACAAGACTCAATACAATTGTCGGAATCGCGGGAGGCCTAAACGCTCGCTCACCCTTGATTCTTCTAATGACAAATTGTATAGTGATGAAATTTTTATAAGCAGTGTAGCGATCGCTAAACACTGAAGACGGATACCTTAAAATTATTACCTGTGAAGAATGAGCATACAAAATCATACAGGTCGAGCAAAAATCCCGATGTAGATAATTTACGGGACTGCGTCTCTAATAAGTTCTGAAGGATTAAAATACAGTGTTTGAACCAAATATCGTTCAGAATATATTTCGAGAACAGAGTCTTGTCGGGTTTTAAGCTCTATTGTAGGAATTTATATGATCTATGGCTGCATCCGCTGTACAATTGATGTGTTCGCTCCTAAGTCGAGGTAGGTAACAGATAAAAGCTGATATATGAGCAGGTAAGGACAAAGAATAAATATCTCGATCTGACCCCACTCGCTACATCCACTTAGACCTGTTCCAATATCCCGCTTGATTCAATTATTCCAATGATCGTATTCGATCGGTTCTTGATGATATAGAACGTATCAGACACAATAATTGACAGGCTTAAGAAATAATCGAACTCAGAAAGCGAATTAACAAAACTGAAATATATTACAATAAAATATGCAATCATACAGTGCAGGTTCAGAATTGATTTACAGGTTGATAATAATTTGGCATTAACAGAATAGTTAAAAAATTTCTTGTGCTTGCATGATACCATGCGTGATTCAACAGAGTTTTACAATTGATAAAATTTAACAGTTTGAAAAATAGTGAAAAATGAATTATAGAAAATATTTTAAAATGTTCGGGGTCGTGGTTCAGGCAGCGGAGGATAGTTAATCAACTACAATTCTTAGAAATTAAATATGAATAAATTTTAAGCTCTTAATAACTAAAAGCGCTTGTCGGCGTGGCCAATAATTTAACGAAGAAAAATTTATGTTTTTTTTTTCTGCACTGAAATATTTTCGAAGCGTAGATTGGGGCCCCTTATGACTTATAACTCACGTGAAATTCCTTGGTAGTCGTGGTTTTCTTCTTTAGATCAAAAATCGTTTGATCGGCGGCAATCCAGGCTTTGGTTTCAGCACGTGGGGAATTTTAATTTAAATATCTCCTTCACCGAATTAAATAAGGGATAATTTACTTTAAGCTTTTAAATTTATCGATTGATGAAAACAGAAATTTACGAATAACAAATAATTGGCCTAAAATATCGGCTCACAAATAGAACATTTAAAATCGAACAAGAATTTTACAAATAGGTCTTTGGTAACTATGAAAGAGATCTACACGGTAAGGATTTCAAAAGGGAAGTGCTGTTCTTTTCTCTAAGCTTTTAGGCTAGACCTTGCTTCTCAGAATCTCGATGTAATCATTTGCATAAAAATTTGCCATTGGTAGAACGCTTGTGACGTAAACATGACGTCAGTGGCAAGTAGTAGAATACAATTCCTTTAATTACAATAATAATTTAATTTATGTAATTCTTAAAACTACTTAATCTTATAGACATAGTTCCTCTCCTACAATGTACACGTGCTAGTGTAACTGATAAGGCAGGGTTGGTGTCTGATAATAGATTAACATGTGTTGCTTTCAAACGATCACTGTCTTGGTGCTATTTCTATGCACTGTGATTGGTTTAGACCTACCAAAGAGATTTAGTTACCATGTGGTTCAGTTGAATTAAATTATTAATAAATTAATATTCTTGTACAATTTTCATTAGGTTTGAGATTATTATAATTAATTTCTGCCATTTTATCAATAATAGAATTTCATGCTATGACCTATTTAGTTACAATAAGACCCGACGCATAATACAATTTCTTAAATAATAAATAATTTCAACAATAATACATATATTTTATTTTTTATTTTGAAATTCTTGATCCTTTATTGATAGTTTTATAATTTTTAGGAATGATATTTTACCTTGCATGAGAACCGTATGATATTTGACAATGCTTTGAATCAGTCAGCTGCGTTCGAACTGTTTTAAAAACATCTGATCGATAGTAAACAAGTGTAACCTCAAAATCGTGAGCGATTCATAAATAATTTGTGCTTTATTCGCAAAATAATTATAATTTTATTGAATAATTTTCCTAGAAAAATATTCAGTACAGAACGGTACTCTTATCAAATATACAGTTATTGATAAGTAAGCTTTATCGCTCGGTCGCTAACTATTCCTTTAGCAAATTCTTTCATTTTAAAAGGTAATCACAATTTTTCTCTCTTCTCATGAGATCTATTTGAAAAATTCATCACACAAAAGCCCCCAGGATATTTTAAATAGGTAATTGGGAGACGAGTCGAAACAATGACTATTTGAAAAATCCGATATTGTGATGAATACACTATTTCATCTCCTTACTTCTACGAAAACTCAACACTTAACACTAAAAACAATATATCGTGCACTTTTGGCTACGAGAAAATAAATAATTGATTGTTCCTTCCATTGGATACAATCGAAATACAATAATTAATGAGGTCTCTTTGGATCCTTCATTAAAACAACTCCACAACTTCCATTCATGGGTGGCTTATGAGCAGACCCATAACTATAACAAATATACAAAATTTCACATATTACTTCTTAAGATTTGAATAGTATTTGCAACAAATATAGACTTTCATCATTTTTTCATAGTTGTTACAGGTTTCGACTCTTTGGTTTGGCTTTTACTTAAATTGGGTGAGAGTGTGATTTTATTTCGGTGACTTGACAATCGTCTACCGTTTGACTCGAGCAATTTCTTATTTGCGCTTAGTACGTTGCGTACAAACAGGGTTACACTTGAAATGGCTTTCTTGATTTTTATCAATGTTGGTTACAAATATTAAGTCCTTAAGATTATATTTATCAATTTGAGTTACAATTCATGATCTTTTTTGATGCAACAGTAATAAATTTCACATTTAAAGGTAAGAATTTCATTTTCTTTTTGGCTTTTTTTTAGCAATACATTTATATGACATAGAACATGCTCATTTCGTGCAAATTAACATAAATATATATTTTTTGTTTGCGTTTTTTCTTATAATTTCACATTAAATAATATGTTACATTAATTGAATAACGATATTGCTTTGATTCCTATACATTGACTCTAGGATTTCGTACACATTGGTTGGTGGGACGAAGAAAATTATCGAACAGGCTTTGGTTCTGAATAGATTTTTTCTATTGATTCTGTATTTCAAGGTTAGATTTACACATTTTTTCAAATAAACTTTGTTTATTTTCTTTCTTCCTATTCACTACTAACTTCATCTGATTTCTAATTTATAATTATTTTCTGTGGATAATACAATTTTTGTTTTTGTTTTCCAGTTGTGCGGATTGTACTAGGCGATTTTTCCTGTGATGACTGTGACATGAGGCGGATGGCTTGATTAGATTGGTAAATTTTTAAAGTTTTTTCGTAGTTTTATTTTCTTCTGTTGATAAAGTTGATTTCGATTTCTTCATTTGAAGTGAATTAATAATATTTCCTTATTGGCTGAGATGCGGCGAAGTTTAGGTTATGTTGATTATTAGGCTGTAGTAGAAAGATGCTAGTCTGCAAAGATATGATTCAATGGGTAGGCTGTGATTATGAAGAAGTTTGATGATTGATGTATTCCACAAATGTAGTTTCCAGTTAATTAAAACATTATTTCTTTCTCAAGCCCCCATCTAAATTTGATTCCGGTGTTATTCAAGGTCCAATTCCGATTTGCAACTATCCGTTTTACTAAACTTTGCTTAAAACGGATGTGCCGACGAAGTAGGTAGATCTCTTCAGCCAATGTTGTCTTTCCTTGTTGACCGGTGACATGTAGTTTGATCTTTTTAAACCTGACATGCCGGTGGTGTCTGTAGGTTTTTTCGAATAATCTTTTTCTTTTTTGCATGCCGGTGTACAGTCTACTTGATTTTAACCGGACATGACTGCGGTGTGAATAGATTCTTCCTGAGACTATTTTTCTTTTTTTCTTGCATGTTGGTACAATGTTTGATGTACGATTTCAGCCTTATATGACGGCGATGTAGATAGATTCTTCTTGAGACCATTTTTCCTTTTTGCATGGCGGGGAGAAATTTGATATCCAATTTTAGCCTAACATGACGGCGGTGTAAATGAATTCTATTAATGCTTTTTCTTCTCTGTGGAGCTGCTATTTTGCTTGTATGTTGTTTTGATTTGTAGATTTTCAGTTTTGGTTGTGATTTTGATTTGCTGCGGGTTTTTATTTTTCTTCTGTTGTTTAGTGGACTATCTTCATGAGTGCTGGGTTTATCTGTTGCAGGCGCGGTCCTCGGTGGATGGACGGTGATGTGGGCGGTCGGCGGTCCGGGCTGCTCTTCAACGTGGTCGGCAACGTCCTTGGACTCCTGGTGTCCGGCGCGCGGTGGTACGGGATGTCCCTCTATGCCCTGGATGACGTCCTCAGCTTGGCGGGTGATGTCGGCTGGTCCCTCTCGGCGTTCTGCGGGGTGCGGCGCGACTTCAATCCTGACATTCTCGGTGGGTTGGTTTTCCATACATGTGTTATGTTCGCTTGCTTGTTTGACTGTAACCACCTTTATTGTATTCTTCTCCACATGTATATGTTTCTTAATGCTGACTTCGACGCTGATTTCTCCCATATGCATATCTTCAGATATCCTATCCAATCGGTTATTTGTTTCTAAAATTGATTTATCCAGACACTCAGCTAATTTTTTGATGGTATTATCGGTATCATGGAATGCTTTGTCCATTCGCTGACTCAACTTCTCCAAACCCTGTTCATTTGTCTTCTTTGCTTCTTGAACTTCCTTCTTTAATTCTTCCTTTGCTCGCTTACTGTCTTCTTTCAAATCATTTATTGCTTCACTTGTTTTCTTTGATGCTTCTTTTATTTGTTTGTTGTCTTCCTTTGTTTGTTTATTGTCTTCTTTCAAATCATTTATTGCTTCACTTGTTTTCTTGATGCTTCTTTTATTTGTTTGTTGTCTTCTTTTAATTCTTCCTTTGTTTGTTTGTTGTCTTCTTTTAAGTTGTTTATTGCTTCCAGGATGGTGTTCCAATCTATTGTGGGAGCGGGTGTATGGCGAACGGTTACCTTCTGGTTTTTTATCCGAGCAACGGTGCGAGAAATAGGAGTTCCTGTCTCGGGGGCGTCGTCGTCCGTATGCTCTCCCGATGTTTCGTCCTCCGGCTCTTGGGCTGCCGACGGATCTTCCACTAGGATGCAGCTCTCCTCCACCTGTGTCGAAGATAAATCATCCAGTACATTGGGATGGAAATCGGCGGATGCGGTGGCAGATGCGGATGGCGGCGAACAGTCGGGTGAGATGTCCTCGGTGTCCGACAGACTTGGATTGACCTGGTCGTTTCCTGCCATGGTTTGTGGAAAAATAGCGCAACGAAAGTGTGCAGTGAACAAAAAACGTGAAAGTGTTGTGATATACAAAATAATTAATAAGAAATCCAATAGAAATTGTTATAGCTTCGTAGTGAGTGAAATACAGAAAAAGTGGTTTAACAATGTGTTCAGTGATAAAATGAGTCAAGTTAGCAATATCGTTAACATAAAAATGACAAGGACACACAGGATACACAGTGAACACTTATGCGGTAATACAGGTACGCCTCTTATAATTTATTATTACTATTATTATAAATATTTTATTCTTATAATTTCTTGCCGCAATTCTATATATAGGCTAGTGTTCTTTGCAAAATTTTATATAAAAGCAGTGATACTCTGCTTGAATTATTCCGCAATATATCCGTGATTTAATTTTACTTCCCTCTTTATGTTTTAAAAACTTTTAAAAATGTAAATAACTTCAATCCTCTTTTCTGTAAATATTTATAAATTGTTTCAATATAGACCTAATATTCTTCAAATAATATGACCTTTCTTATGATATCTCTTATACCTATGACTTATAGTATGACCAATTTTCGAATAACAAGATAATAAAATTCTGAGTTCGATTTTTTCTCTAAAAATTCATCAATCGATAAATTTCTTTTCCGTTCAAAAATTGGGTATGGTACGTCTTGTTATTTTATATAACAGTGAACAGTTAATATTAAATTTGAAGAAATTCACAACCATGAATTTTTCAAAAAATTTTCCCGTTGTCAGCGCTATAGTATACTGAGCAACTAAATAATCCTCGCAGTCGATTATCCACCTCTTCAATGCCTATCACTGTTGGGCGCCAAATCATGTGGAGCTCTTCCTGGGGGCTTCACTCTCACCTCCAAGGATAGGACAATACACGTAGGGTGATGTAATGCTGTATTTAAATGCCTCACGTTGGGCCGGCAAATCATGTAAAGCGGTATTTGAAGGCTTCACACATGTAGAGTGAATCTTGTACTGAGTCAATGGTGTAGCGGCTATAAATTTTGTAATTGCGTGCGTGGACGCTGAGTGAACACCAGACTGATTGACTCACTACAAGACTCAATACAATTGTCGGAATCGCGGGAGGCCTAAACGCTCGCTCACCCTTGATTCTTCTAATGACAAATTGTATAGTGATGAAATTTTTATAAGCAGTGTAGCGATCGCTAAACACTGAAGACGGATACCTTAAAATTATTACCTGTGAAGAATGAGCATACAAAATCATACAGGTCGAGCAAAAATCCCGATGTAGATAATTTACGGGACTGCGTCTCTAATAAGTTCTGAAGGATTAAAATACAGTGTTTGAACCAAATATCGTTCAGAATATATTTCGAGAACAGAGTCTTGTCGGGTTTTAAGCTCTATTGTAGGAATTTATATGATCTATGGCTGCATCCGCTGTACAATTGATGTGTTCGCTCCTAAGTCGAGGTAGGTAACAGATAAAAGCTGATATATGAGCAGGTAAGGACAAAGAATAAATATCTCGATCTGACCCCACTCGCTACATCCACTTAGACCTGTTCCAATATCCAGCTTGATTCAATTATTCCAATGATCGTATTCGATCGGTTCTTGATGATATAGAACGTATCAGACACAATAATTGACAGGCTTAAGAAATAATCGAACTCAGAAAGCGAATTAACAAAACTGAAATATATTACAATAAAATATGCAATCATACAGTGCAGGTTCAGAAATTGATTTACAGGTTGATAATAATTTGGCATTAACAGAATAGTTAAAAAATTTCTTGTGCTTGCATGATACCATGCGTGATTCAACAGAGTTTTACAATTGATAAAATTTAACAGTTTGAAAAATAGTGAAAAATGAATTATAGAAAATATTTTAAAATGTTCGGGGTCGTGGTTCAGGCAGCGGAGGATAGTTAATCAACTACAAATTCTTAGAAATTAAATATGAATAAATTTTAAGCTCTTAATAACTAAAAGCGCTTGTCGGCGTGGCCAATAATTTAACGAAGAAAAATTTATGTTTTTTTTTTCTGCACTGAAATATTTTCGAAGCGTAGATTGGGGCCCCTTATGACTTATAACTCACGTGAAATTCCTTGGTAGTCGTGGTTTTCTTCTTTAGATCAAAAATCGTTTGATCGGCGGCAATCCAGGCTTTGGTTTCAGCACGTGGGGAATTTTAATTTAAATATCTCCTTCACCGAATTAAATAAGGGATAATTTACTTTAAGCTTTTAAATTTATCGATTGATGAGAACAGAAATTTACGAATAACAAATAAATTGGCCTAAAATATCGGCTCACAAATAGAACATTTAAAAATCGAACAAGAAATTTTACAAATAGGTCTTTGGTAACTATGAAAGAGATCTACACGGTAAGGATTTCAAAAGGGAAGTGCTGTTCTTTTCTCTAAGCTTTTAGGCTAGACCTTGCTTCTCAGAATCTCGATGTAATCATTTGCATAAAAATTTGCCATTGGTAGAACGCTTGTGACGTAAACATGACGTCAGTGGCAAGTAGTAGAATACAATTCCTTTAATTACAATAATAATTTAATTTATGTAATTCTTAAAACTACTTAATCTTATAGACATAGTTCCTCTCCTACAATGTACACGTGCTAGTGTAACTGATAAGGCAGGGTTGGTGTCTGATAATAGATTAACATGTGTTGCTTTCAAACGATCACTGTCTTGGTGCTATTTCTATGCACTGTGATTGGTTTAGACCTACCAAAGAGATTTAATTACCATGTGGTTCAGTTGAATTAAATTATTAATAAATTAATATTCTTGTACAATTTTCATTAGGTTTGAGATTATTATAATTAATTTCTGCCATTTTATCAATAATAGAATTCATGCTATGACCTATTTAGTTACAATAAGACCCGACGCATAATACAATTTCTTAAATAATAAATAATTTCAACAATAATACATATATTTTATTTTTTATTTTGAAATTCTTGATCCTTTATTGATAGTTTTATAATTTTTAGGAATGATATTTTACCTTGCATGAGAACCGGTATGATATTTGACAATGCTTTGAATCAGTCAGCTGCGTTCGAACTGTTTTAAAAACATCTGATCGATAGTAAACAAGTGTAACCTCAAAATCGGTGAGCGATTCATAAATAATTTGTGCTTTATTCGCAAAATAATTATAATTTTATTGAATAATTTTCCTAGAAAAATATTCAGTACAGAACGGTACTCTTATCAATATACAGTTATTGATAAGTAAGCTTTATCGCTCGGTCGCTAACTATTCCTTTAGCAAATTCTTTCATTTTAAAAGGTAATCACAATTTTTCTCTCTTCTCATGAGATCTATTTGAAAAATTCATCACAATATATATATATATATATATATATATATATATATATATATTACTTATATTTTTCTACATTATTAAATATTCCTACAAATAGAATAAGACATAGTTATGAGAACACAACTACAAAATGAAATATTGAGTTTTGAAAATTAAGTAAGTTCAATACAGAAACACAACGGAAATCCTCCACAACTCTTAAAAAATCGGTAGACAAGAAATAGGTACCTGACAAACTCAGATCACCATACAATAAGATCATTTGTTTTTATCCAATTATCCACTTCCTTAGAGTTATGTTTCTTACAGCTTATTTTAATAATTCTACTAGGCACAACATTTATTAATCTATTAACTCTGTAATTGAATTGTTGATATCGACAAACATTCAGGTCAACTCTGTTTTGGACCACTGTCAAATTTCTTAGGTTGTACGGGTTTTCACGGATATCATGTTGAATTTTATTTTTATCCGCATACTGAATTAGACTTTTAATATATACAGTAGCTGTCTTAGAGTCAGAACATCAAATTCTCTAAATAACTCTGAGCTTGGGTAGAGTCTGGGCTTACCCAACGCTGCTCTCATAATATGCTTTTGCACCACAAACAACCTACCTATGTGACAACCCGCCGCACCACCCCACGCCAGTAAACCATACTGCAAGATGGATTGAACGTAAGCAGTATAAAGCAACCTTGAAATACTTTTATCATTAATCAAACTAATTCTGTGAAATCTATATATAAAATATTTTAGCTTTTTACATTTATCATCAATTTGACAGTTCCATCTAAGATGTGAATCAATAATGATTGGTGAAAAAGTTATATATGTACTTTTTTATGATTGAGTGTGAGTGTATTTTCATTCAACCAAGACTCAACGATGCTCAATCCCTCAGCTGCAAGAGCATATACATCCTCCCATGATGTACCTGTAAATGTTACCGTGGTATCATCGGCAAACGAGATAAGAGTTTTTTTATCAGTACTCAAATTTAGTAGGTCATTTATATGAATGAGGAATAGTATCGGAGAAAGCACCGTACCCTGTGGTACACCATATCCTGATAAATTTGTTTGATCTGTCTTGTTACCAATAGTTATTATTTGTGTTCTATCCTTTAAATAATTTTCAAACAATTTTAGAGCTTTACCCCTAATTCCTAGGTTTTCCAACTTTGTTAACAGTTTTTTGTGAGGTATTGTATCGAAGGCTTTCGCCAGATCCAAAGAAACTGTAAGAGTCTTCCTACTACTTGTAAAATTCTCAGTAACAATGTTTAAGAGATGTGATATGGCATCTTGTGTACTCTTCCCAGCCTGAAACCCATATTGATTTTTATTTATAATGTTATGGTTATCTAGATAGTTTATAAGTCTCATTTTTATTACCTTCTCCATAACCTTTGATAAACTGCAAAGTAAGCTTATTGGTCTGTAGTTTGATGGATCATTTACATTCCCCGCCTTATATAGTGGAACAACCCTTGCAACTTTAAACTCCTGAGGAAAGTGTCCATGTTTGAAACATTCGTTTATAATAAAAGCTAAAGGTTTTGCTATATAATTGGATATATTTCTTAAACATTTATTGCTGATTTTGTCAATACCCGGTGAAGAATTATCTTTCAGAGTCCTTACTGTGTTTATTATTTCATGTTCATTCGTTGGATAAAAGAAAAAGGAGTTAGGAGAATTTATATGGGTTTCAGGAAAATTTGCTTGGTTGATATTTCTAGGGATAGAATTCAATTGCAATCTCTCAGCATAGGTCTTACTCACTTCAGAAAAATGCTTGTTGAGTATGGTGGGATCAATTTTAATATTAGTGTTCCTAGTTTTTTTGTCAAGTAATTCATTAATACAACTCCATAATTTTTTACAGTTTGTTTTATTTTGTGCTATTTTATTCTTGAAATAATCCTGTTTAGCTTTCTTTATTAGATTCCTCAGTATGTTTCTATATCTAGTGTATTGTTCCTTAGTTCAAGGTTTAGAGGTTGTTTTGCCATATTTTTATACATTTTGTCTCGTCTTCTTATGCAGTTGATCAAATTCACGCTCATCCAATTCTTTAATGGCTGTAGTTTATGCCGCAGATTAACTTTAGTTTTAGCAGTATTTATATGTTCATTTAGTCTATTAATAAAAATTTCTGTTTGATTTTCCAAGTCACACCCCTTCATTATACAATCCCAAGATTCTTTTTTTAGAACATCAATTAGCTGTGGATAATTTATTTTTTCAATGAATTTCACTTGCTCGTTAGGTTCGAGTGTGAGGTCCAAGAACCCCACAACAAGGCCTATTCCGAAGTGGTCTGTGATGCTTGTTTTAAAAATAACGCCTAGAATCTCTTCAGATTTAGGTTCCCTACTCTTATAGAAAATATGATCAAGACAGGATACTGAATTACCTTGAATTCTAGTTGATTTATTGATATAAGATTGGAAACCGTTTAAATGCAGTAAGCTACAGTATTCATTTACAAGATTTGTATTTAGATTTTTATTAATATTTATGTCGCCGACCAAAATAATGTTATCTCTATCTTTCAATTTTTCTAAGCACTGGCCTAGGTCTTCAATAAACTCATCAACCCGTAATGATGGAGATCTGTAAACTGCAATAATTGTGAAATCTCGCTGCAACTGTGGATCATGAACATCTAGAATAATTGAATTTGCTGGAGCAATGTCAATTTCCAGAGTCTCAGTCCTCAAATTCTCCTTTATAAATATACATAATCCATCAGACTTACTAAATATAGCCGGTGAATCATTTACTTGATAGCCATTTAGATTGAAGTTAAACTCATGATCATCAGACAACCATGTCTCCGACACAATTATCAAGTGATAATCAGTTTTACAATGCTGCAGCATATATGAAAACTCATCGAAATTACACCTCATGCTGCGTATGTTCAAATGTAAGATTTTTAGGAGGATCGGCAGCCTTCATTAAAAATGTTAAATGGTTGAAAATCGAGTATATCTTCTATTTCTATAGTATTATAGCATCCATCTTCAATATTACCGCTAAAATCATCCAACAAAACCATGATGAAAAATAATTCAATTTCGCAAATCGGGAGAATGCACAAGAAAGAAAAAATAAATTAAAAAATGTAAAAAATAAAGAAAAGTTAAAGAAGAAGAAGGGTAACAAATAATTTACCTTCCTTATGAAGTTAGCCTGTGTACAGCCGTGTAATTCAATAGAAATTAATTTAGTGATTGTTATGCAAAAAGAGATGTAATAAATTGATTTTTTTTTATGTGAAGATGTGTAATAAATTCACATTATCGTTTATTTTCAAGCTCAGAATTTCATTATAAAGCCAAAATTATTGTTTAAAATGGGGATAGTGCTAGTTAGAACTTTTAGTAAGACGTTAGGCCTTTTATGCATAATATTCAAAGGCAAGCATACATTCTCATGTAATTATATCAAGCATTTGTTTTGAGACAAATGAATCAGAATTGAAAATGAGACTGAGATGTCGAAAGTAGAATATGAATAAGAAATTATTCAAATATATGAACGACTTGTATAGTGAATAGTAAAAACGCAGTGCGGTGGTTGTTATCATAGCAAGAACTTTAAACAATGGTAGAATTTGGAAGACAAAAAGATAGTGATAGATAGTGACAGGGAACTAAGAATACGGGGGAAAGGAAGGCAGAGAAATTCTTTACTCTATCATAATATTATCAACAAAGATGTTATCCTGACTTTATCATCACCTCTCTGAAATATCGATAATTCCACCTTCTGAATGAGTTAGAAAAACAAACCACCGAAACACGTTAAAGAATCCAATCCAAAAACAACAATTTTATCATCATTCTCTGTCAAGAAGAACGAAACTGATAGACACATCTCAATCTCACTATGAAAGCCTTATATTATTCATTGGACACCCCAATTAAGCACAAGTGAAATAAACAAATTAAAAGAAATTTAAACTAAAGAAATCCAAATTCAGAGATTTAAACTTAATAAATTCAAGTACAAGAGAAAATTTTTTAAAAAAGAAAAAAAATTCAAACGAATTGAAGAAATTCAAGCAACTTAAATCATACTTTTTAACTCAAAATAGTAAGTAGATATATTTATTCCAATTCATAAATTACATTACGGACTGAAAAAAGTTTTCTATTTGTTAATTACTGTCCCACTACTCTCAATGTAACTCAAATCCTCCTCATCTCTTAGAATTTTAACCACCTTACCGTCTACACTCCGCAACTTGACTCTACCGGCATGATCAATCCACACTCGACGCGCATCACTATCTCCAAGCATCAATTTAGCGTTTGCGAATATCTTCCTTCTTTTCGCCGTTAGAGATTTGTTCAGGTAGATCGGATTGCTTCCCTGAACATTGATGTCGTTGGTCGTGAATGACTTGCAGGCCCGCCTGTTTCTCAACAACGCCTCCGCATCTCCCCGCCGCACCAAACGCACCACTATGGCAGGAGTCGCTTGATTTTTCCGCTTTGGCAGCCTATGACACGCGTCGATCGATGTGGCGTCCAACTTAACGTTGAGAGCCTCCGCAATACCAATAATACGTTCAGCAATATCTTCGTTTTCGAACTCCGGCACGCCAAAAATGTCAATGGTATTTTTACGGCTGTACTGTTCAAGCTCGTCCTGGTTCAGCTCAGTTTCCCTTAATTTGGCTTTTAACCTGGAGTTTTCTTCAAGTAGGTTTGAAATCTGCTCCCGTTGCTTGCTTATTTCCTGCGTGTTCGTCTCCAGCAACTCCTTACACGCAGCAATATCGGTACTCAGTCTTTGATATAAGTTGTCACTAAGTTTGTCCAGAAATTTGTTCATTTGGTCGAGTGTTACAGGCTGTCCCTGCACTGCCCCTCCGGCCACCAACCCATGACTTGGGTTAGACTTTACAGGAGTGGAATCGGATACGGCCCTCTGACGACGCACTATATTGATACAAGTTTGACAATTCCATGCTTTTCCACTAAGCACCTCAATATCATTTTCTTTTGGACCGACACAGCCCCCATGGATTGAGTTATATATTAAAAATGTGTTAGAAATACATCAATCAACATAATTTTTTCTAGTAAAAATTCTAATATAGTTTTTTATTTCAGTGTCGTCAGATTGATTCAACAATAACCAAAAGAATCAAACTTGGTAAAGACACTGCAAACTCTACAGGTGAATGTTTAATTATTGTGATATCTATGCTTTTTTTAGAAATTAAAATTTCTGTAATTTTTCTGGGTATTTTCATATTGATTAATTTGGATGTAATATTGCCCGCAAAATGTAGGTAGCCCAAACTATTGCTCTCCTGTATTGTTCTTATAATTAGACACTCTCTATCAATCTCAAAAATGTTTAAAAAAATGTCGTTATCAAATAGTTTTGTCATAGAACAAGGTATTCAATTTCTACCTTTTTCTATGAGGGTAACCCAAATTATACTCCTTCAATTCCCTCCCTCATGATATCAGAGATACCCTAACTTAGATAAGCCGTTTTAAAACAAGAGCCGATTGGTGGCGGATGGGACGGTAGAGAAATTAATGTTTCTATAGGTGGGATAGCATTTACATCATTAAACTTTGTGATATTAGCTCAGGCCTACTTGGTAATTGTAGATTGGATATCACGAAGTCAATTAGTAGCTAATATGCGTGTGATGTTATTCATTGTTATAAAATATGTAATATGTTATTTCTGTCATGTTTTGTTTGTTCTTTATAATTGTTTAGCTGTATTTAATAACTGTAGTAATAGCTACTATTATATATAATTATAGTATTGTTTTATAACATTTTTTGTATGTACCTGTTTATGCATCTGTCAAAATACTCATGGTAATATAGTATATTTCGCACCTAGAGCAGAAAATGAGATTTTTCCGGCTTGATATCGATTTTCAAGTCCGAGGCCGTAGGCCGAGGACTAGAAAAGATTGAGAGCCGGAAAAACATTTTTGCCCCTGGTGCGAACGCTATTTTTCGCCACACACAAAAATAAACAATACATATATGAGAATAGTTGTTTACTAAGCACTTCCGAAAGCAGAAGTGGAAGGTGATAGCTCTAGCAAATCTGAGGTAATCTGAATATCAGGAAATTGTCCAATTATTTTTATTTTTTATTCTGATTTGTCTAAATAACCTAAAAGATTAGCCTATGTTCAATTATGTGGGAGGTTGATTTTATACTTTTTTATTCTTTCAAATGACAATAAGATGATATTATTATAAATGCTTTATTTAATTATTGAATAATAAAACACAAATAATGAAAAGTTTTTTGATCAGCTGTTTTTGATCACCTTTCTTAGTTCCATGTTAGCGGCTGGAAAGGGTACTCTTTTCTGCCTAGGCCGGAAAGAAACCTGTTCTGACGTCAGACAAGAGTCGTCTGCAAACAATGTCTTTCAGATCTACATAGGGACTGGAAAACAGCTGCTTTCTGTGCAGTGTGGTGAAAAAGAATTATTATAAATATTAATTTTATCCTTATGTTTTCATTTTTTAGGAAGAAACTGGAGTTTCATAAAATACAGTTGACAGTATTGATGGATTCATCTCTGATATAAATAATGGACATTGGGACACTGCACTCGAAGCTATCCAATCCTTGAAACTACCCGACAAAAAACTAATTGATTCATATGAACAAGTAAGTACACATTATAGACCAAATTAATCTGTAAATGGGTAATTCACTATCCGACAATTTGGTTCAACTACGTTGGGCCACCATGTATGATTTTTTTTGCCCCACTTGGATGTAATGAGCTGGTTTTCGTGCGTCATATAGAGGCCGAAAGTGATTGTTTTCTGACCAGGCCGGTTAGATTTTTACGGTCCTAGGGCTGTAAAATAGCCTTGAAGTCAGCTGATTCTGATTTGATGTGAACGTGTTTACAAAATAGTTTATGAAACGGAATCAGTTTATGCTTCTAGAATTGAATAAAGTATTTTGCAATAAAATACTATCATTTTATTTGGATGAATGAAATACAAATAAGATATTATAAATTATTCAAATTCAATTTTCAGAGTATAACAGAATCTAACCTCAAACCTCATAGTACTGTGTTTATCACGAAACCTGGTGGATGATTTTGGAACTAATTGGGCAATATGGTGCTGAACGTTTTCACAAATAGTTTATGAAACGGGATCAGTTTATGCTTCTAGAATTGAATAAAGTATTCTGCAATAATATACTATCATTTTATTTGGATGAATGAAATACAGATAAGATATATATTATAAACTATTCAAATTCGATTTTCAGAGTAGGATAGAACTTCTAACCTAAACTTCCTAGGTCGATGACAACAAGCATTGTTGACGTTGACATTCAGATTGGCCAAATTTCAAGTGTGCTGAAACAGCTGATCAAAAAACTTTTCATTATTTGTGTTTATTATTCAATAATTAAAACATTTATAATAATATCATCTTATTGTCATTTGGAAGAATAAAAAGTATAAACTCAACCTCTTACATAATTGAAAATAATCTTTTAGGTTATTTAGACAAATCAGAATAAAAAATAAAAATACTTGGACAATCTCCTGATATTCAGATTTGCTAGAGCTATGACCTTCCAGTTTTGCTTTTGGAAGTACCTAATAGAAAATCATTCTCATATATATATTGTTTTATTTTTTTGTGTGGTGAAAAATGCACCACGGGCAAAAATGTTTTTCTGGCTCTCAATCTTTTCTAGTCCTCGGCCTACGGCCTTGGACTTGAAAACCGATTTCGAGCCGGAAAAGTCTCATTTTCGGCCCTAGGTGCGAAATATACTATTACCACTTACGCTCCGGATGGATAATCAAAAAACCCCACTCACATTCCAAATCGAGCAGTGTAACTAAGCGGCTGACCTTGCGTAGTCAGTTGACCAGTTTACCAGACTTCTGACAGCATTCGCCTCGCCCCGCCCACAACCACAGCAACCCCATTCAAGTTCCTGCATTGAATCGATGGACCTTCAGTTGTGCAACATTCAGTGAATGACCCACTTAAAAACATTCATGTGACTTGATAGTTGTGATTACAGAGGCAGTGGCGTAACGTACACCCACGCTGCCCTCGCGGCGCGAGGGGGCCCGGATAATATGTAGGCTAATATAGGTTTTCTGAAAAAAATGAAATTTACCCGGTCTAGGGGGCCCGGGTCAGGGCCCGAAATGATAATTATATATTGCATACTTTAAAAAGAAAAATTAAATGATCATGGAAGTAACTTTTGATAAAAAAGCAGTTGTGGAAAATGACAGGTTTCATTCATTGTGTAAGAAGGAAATATGCAATAGAACAATGTTATTGTAATGAAAAACCTCTGCATTCTAGGCTTTATTGATCAGTAATGAATTCATAACAGATTCAAAATTAGAATAAATAGTTCAACATCTGATAACAGAAACATAAGAAGAAAAACACTAGTCATATGATGATTCAATATCATCACATTCTTCCCGTCTTTAGGAATTCAATGAATAGTCTTTCAAATAAGAAGGCATTTTGCGCTCTCTATAAGATCTTCGCAGGGTGCCATCAGGAGGCTCTTCTTCATCACTGAGGGGGAATCCTGTATTTGTTTCATCTTGATTTTCATGATAATTTTCTTGATTGTTCTCAGGCTCTGCGTGATCACTAAGGCTTGATCCTGCATTTGTATCATCTTGATTTTTATCGTTATCTTCTTGAATGCTCTCTTCTCCTCGAGGGGCAAGGTTTTTCAATGATACAGTTGTCTCTCTTCCATCACTAAGCCGTACCTTGGCATATTGTGGGTTGATTTGAAGAATATCCACCTCCTCGACCAATGGATCGAATTTACTTCTTCGTATAGGTACTTTCATTAGGACTTTGTTTGAAGGGGCAAGCCAGGTTGGAAGTGCTATCCCATTAGATGATTGTATATAGTGTCGGAACATCCTATCATGTGGCGTCTCATTAGTAGCCGTGCACAATAGGGATCGAATAGAATGTAGAGAATCTGGGAGCACAGATTCCCAATCAGATACATCCAAATTTCTATGCTTCAATGTAAGAGACACTGTGCGCCAAATTGTACCATTTTCTCGTTCGATTTGGCCATTTCCTGGTGCGTTATAAGGTGATGACATGGAAGTGGCTACTCCTCGATTATGAAGGAATTCCTGCAGCTCTCTGGATTTGAAAGAGGTTCCATTGTCAGTATGTACATAAGAAGGTGAACCAAATGTGGTAAACAAGTTCACAAGGCACTGAATTGATTTATTGACTCATATAATAAGTACATCATCAAAAATGATAGGGAGAGAAAAAGTAAGGTAACCTTTTGCTATTCCTCTCCCAAATTTAGATAAGGTTACACATAGTCCGAAATAGGTTACGTCCTGTAGTTGTTCACTTCACATAATTTTCAATCCTTAATTATTTTCATAGTGTAGATTTTTAAATTTAGATGCTTCAAACCAAACATAAAAAAAGTAAAGCTTGAAATTCTTGTTAGAGATCAATGACCAGGATTAGGGTGCCAATCCTGAACAAAACCATTTACAAACAGAGTAAAAAAGGAAAAAAATTCCGTCCTTATTATTTTCACAATGTAGATTTTCAAATTCAGGTGTCTCTTAAACAAACGTAGGATAATTATTTCACATAATTATCACTAAAATAGTAGATGACTTCTTCAGTTGATGAATTCATATTCGGACAAGGGTATGCAAACGGAAACCTAGAGTACTCATCAATTATTGTCAACAAATATTTGTTTTTAGTTTTTGATGGAAGAGGACCCTTGAAGTTCACACTTAATCTTTCAAATGGATGTGTCGCCTTTATGAGAGTAGATTTGAATTTCTTGAAAAATTGAGGTTTTATGGCATTACATGTTTGACATGAAGAAGTCATTTTTCTGACATCCTCAACTGAATAGGGTAAATTATGAGTTCTTACCCAATGAATCATTCTGGTCACTCCAGGGTGACACAAGTCACAGTGTAGGGAGTGTAATTTATCGGTTTGAGTTGCATTACACACTCTGGAAAGTGCATCTGCTACTTGGTTGTCCTTTCCTGGTCTGTAAATTATTTCGTAATTGTAGCATGACATCTCCAATCGCCATCGTTGTATTTTTTCATTTTTTATTTTATTTTGATGAGTTATATCAAACATGAATGATACAGAGCGCTGGTCAGTGATAATTTTGAAGAATCTTCCAAGTAAGAAATGTCTCCACTTTTTAAGAGCACACACAATAGCAAAAGCCTCTTTTTCAATGGATGAATGTTTACGCTCACTATCATTCAGCTTCTGAGAAAAGAATGCTATTGGACGTCCACACTGTGATAGGACAGCTGAAATTGAAAAATCAGATGGATCTGTTTCAACCACAAAAGGTTCAAAGTCGTCAATTGTACTAACTACTGCCTTAGAAATCTCAGTTTTGAGTTGATTGAAGTCAGCTTTAGCTTCAGAAGTCAAAGGAAAGGTCTTTGCTGTAAGAAGCCGTTTAGCTTTATATGAATAATTGGATATCCATTTGGAATAGTGTGCAAACATTCCAATTGTTCGCTCAAGAGCCTTTCTATTATCTGGGGGTGGAAGATTGAGCAATGGTTTCAGACGTTCAGGGTCAGGAGAAATTGTCCCATTTTCAATTTTATAGCCAAGCAAGCTTATTGAAGTAAGTGAATATTTGCTTTTTTCTGTATTGATTGTAAAATTATATTTTTGTACTGCATCTAAGAATTTTTTGAGATTCAAATCATGTTCCTTCTGATTCTTACCACATATTGTCACATCATCCAGGTATGCATACGTTTTTTCAAGTTTTTCATTATTATAACATTATCAATGACTCGCTGAAAAGTGGGTACACCATCTGTCAGACCAAAAGCAAGCCTTCGAAATTGATACAAACGGCCACATGCCTCAAATGCAGTGAAAGGTCGATCTTTTTCTCGTAGGGGTACCTGATGGTAAGCGCTTTTCAAGTCAATAGTGGTGAATACAGAGTTTTTTGAGACCTTAGAAACAATATCTTCAAGACTAGGGAGGGGATATGCGTCAAGATGTGTGTATCGGTTAATAGTTTGAGAATAGTCTATTACCATTCGCTTTTTGTGATTTTCGTTTTTCACTACAAATGCTTGAGCTCTCCAGGGAGACCTGCTTTCTTCAATAATTCCATCATCTAGCAGTTTCTCAATTTCTTTCTCCATGAAACTAGTGTCTTCAAGAGAATGCTTTCGGGATTTAGTAATTATAGGTTTAATGTCTTTAGTTAAAAACTCAAAAAGTGGTGGAGGTTCTATCTTTGCTGGAGCCAGATAATTGATAGTCAATGGGGGTTTAGTTCCTCCAAATGAAACTCTAAGTTCAGAGTGTTGATTAAGTAAGTCATGTCCTACAATAACATTAGCACACAAATCAGGCAATACACTGAATTTTGTTTTGGGGTATGTTGACCTGAAAATTCTAAATGAGCTACACAATAAAAGGAAATGTTCTTTCTTAGTGATGTTGAAGCCATGGACACTGCACCAGTTGTAGGGTACATTTCAAGTCCACATTTTTTAGCAAAACAGTGTGAAATAAATGTCTCAGTGCTTCCTGTATCTATCAAAGCAGAAGTAGGAATGTTGTTTACCTGAGCTTGTACTGTAGCATTTTCAAGAACAGTAGAGGCTGCAATAAGCGCCGAAGATGAAGAAGTTTTAGTAGATTTGCAGACATTTTTCCAATGACCTATTTTCTGGCATTTTTCGCATGAGTCATTTAGTGCAGGGCACTGCTGACGTGTTTTATGTCGCTGACGACCACAAAATAACATTTTTGAAAACTTGAGCTTCCAGTTTTTACAGCTGACAAATTTGTTTCTTTACATGAATTTTCTGAAGAATTATTTGAAGTGGCATTAAGAGTTATTTCAGAAGAGTAAGAAGCTGATTGATTTCTGGCAGATTCCAAGGCACGTGCTTTTTCAATAGCTTCATCAAGAGTTAGCTTGTCAAACTCCTAAAGTCTCAGTCTTATCTGATGAGAGCTGAGGCCCCGGATAAATGAATCACGAATGTATGTTTTCCTATGAGTTTCAGAATCAACATCTGCAAACCCACAATTCTTACTCAGTTGTTGTAAAGCTTGGTTATATTGGTCAATTGTCTCATCTGAAGACTGTTTTCTAGTTGCCAATTTATGCCTAGCGAATATTTCATTTATTGGTTTTACATATGCAGATTTTAGTGCGTCAATAGCCGAAGTATATGAATTTTTGTCGGCAATTGTTTGATAAACAGAATAAGATAGAAAGTTGGTAAGCAACCGCAACTTACTTTCATCATCGATGTCTTCTTCGTCAAAAGATGCGATGAAATTCTCAAAAGTCTTTAGCCAGAAGTTCCATTCTTGTAAAGCTGTTGGAGAATTCGGATCACCATCAAACTTGTCTGGTTTCAAAAATTTGTCCATCGTAACGCGAATTTTCAGTTTTCGTTTCCAGAAAAGATTTGAAGATTATACATTTGTTGTTGAATAGACATTATGAAATAGAGAATAGAAATTGATTGACTCGTATTTGATAAGATGAATTGATTTGATGATTTTTCGATTACTGATCAATAAATTGTAATGAAAAACCTCTGCATTCTAGGCTTTATTGATCAGTAATGAATTCATAACAGATTCAAAATTAGAATAAATAGTTCAACATCTGATAACAGAAACATAAGAAGAAAACACTAGTCATATGATGATTCAATATCATCACAACTAAATATGATCAAAATTGATTTTTTTTTCTTAAAATATCACTCATATTTGAAAAATCATAACCCACTACTCATTGGAGATAGAGAGTTCCGAATGATCTCATTTCATTCAGAATTTTATAATCTTAAAAAAAGGCAAGAGCAAATTTTTTTGTCCGATCACTGATTTTGCCGGAAATAGCTGAAAACTGGAAAATGAACCGAAAATACGAGGTTTTTAGGCCACTCTATATATAGCACAAGGGAATTTTGCATGAAGAATTTGGCTCTGAACCTCTGTCATGTATCCAAATAAAATATTAAAAAATCAGAACTACGATATAAATTGCAAGCACACACCCTTTTTTATGTCTATATTGACTGGACTTTACTGTTCCCAAATATTTGTTCAAATGTCAATATAAATAATATTGTTAAATATAATTTTTTAGAGTTTACTGAGACTCTGTGGTGTGAATGGTGCGATCGCATCACAGCGGAGACACAATAGTAACGCTGGTTACACACTGGGCGGTTTCTGCCGTGAAAAAAAGTCGAGCTTACACATTCAGGGGCAAAAATACCACCAAACATTGAGCGGCAAAATTACCGCCACGTATGATCAGTACCCAAAATAATTCTTGTAGTTCTTCATCGCAAATTTCTTATTTATTTTCTCTTATTTATTTATTTACCAATTCACTAGAAATTTACAAAATAACACTTATCAACTAATATACATTGGTGTGGCTGGAAAAAGAAGCCTTGAGCTCCAGCCACGAGTTCAAAAATATTCTTCTAATTATTGGTACATTTGCCGTGATAATATTCTAAAATACAAACCAAAAGATAGTAAACCAAAAACCAAAAATATGTATACATAAATACACAAATCAATTCTTGAATCAAAAATCAACAAGCCCAATAATAGAAATAGGTATATAGAAATTATAATAATAATAATAAAAAAATTCTTTTAGGTAATAAAAAAAACCAAGTTTAAACTGAGTGTGTTAAAAACAAGTCATAATTATAATAATTTAGTTTTCGATTTTAAAAAAGTAATTCTCTTTTACCCAGGATCTTATTTTATTTAATTTATTACTTGTAATTTTATCCCTAATGAAATCATCTGGTATCCTATTTATTAGCTTATCGCTCTGGAACTTGAACTGATGATTGCTGGTTGTCAATGCAGTGAAATTTATACTGTAAGCACTTACACTTGCTGGTTTTAAATTGTGAGTGACATTGCGTTGAGTAAATAGATGTGTGTTTTTATTTATGAATATAATTAAGTTTGTTATGTACGTTTGGCGAAGCGTTGGTAAGTTTATCTCATCAAATATTAGTCTGCTAGGATAGCGTCTTGGTCTTCCTAGCGCAGCCCTGATGATATGCTTTTGAATAGTAAAAAGTTTATTGAAATGGGTGTCAAAGGCTGCTCCCCATACTTCTATATTGTAGTGGAAGATTGAGTGAGCATATGCATTGTAAATTGTTCTGAGAATGTTCAAGTCTTTCAATTGATTAATTTTGTAAAATATTGTAATCAAGTATTTTAATTTATAACAAAGATTTTGGATGTGAATGTCCCATTTAATATGCTGATCAATCGTAATTCCTAAATATTTCATTGACTTAACTCTTTCTATAGTTGAACAAGTACAGTTGGGAGTGTCGCAGTTATGATTATGTATTATTAGTTTTAAATGTTCTGAAGGTTGACCGCTTCTTTTAGGTGAAAAAGTTATATATTTAGTTTCTATTGTATTTAATGTTAGAATGTGACTTTTTAACCACGACTTGACCACTGAAAGACCGCGATTTGCACAGTTGAATGTTTCATCCCAACCCTAGTGGAAGAGATCCATAGAAATCGATAGAAAAACTCTATTGATATCAATATATGCTCATGGATATCAATACGTGCTCATGGATATCAATACGTGCTCATGGATATCAATAGAAATCCATGGATACCAATAGAAATCTCGGTAAATACAGTCAATGAACTTATATTGATATCACTACAAGTTAGTAGTTCATGGATACCAATAGAAATCACAGTAAATTTAATACAGTCAATGGACTTATATTGATATCACTGCAAGTTTAGTGATATATAATAGTGATATATTTAGTGATATATATTTAGTGACAATATAAGCTCATGGATATCAATAGAAATCCATGGATACCAATAGAAATCACGGTAAATACAGTCAATGAACTTATATTGATATCACTACAAGTTTAGTGATATCAATAGAAGCTCATGGATATCAATAGAAATCCATGGATACCAATAGAAATCACGGTAAATACAGTCAATGAACTTATATTGATATCACTACAAGTTTAGTGATATCAATAGAAGCTCATGGATATCAATAGAAATCCATGGATACCAATAGAAATCACGGTAAATACAGTCAATGAACTTATATTGATATCACTACAAGTTTAGTGATATCAATAGGAGTCCATATATCCGCAATAGGATTGCGGTAATTTTAAATGCAGTTTAAAACTGAATATTTTTGGCAGATTTTCAAATTTCCCGGAACAATGTATTTTTGATGTCTGATTTGGGTGTAGAAGTTAATTTCCAGCACTTTTTGTCTCTTGCAAAAATCGTCTACAATGCACCGTTAACGATTTATAGACCTTTTGCGGAAATTTTAAATGCAGTTAAAAACTTTGTAATAATTTTGGCAGATTTTTAATTTTCCTGGAACAATGTATTTTTGATGACTGATTCGGGTGTAGAAGTTAATTTCCAGCACTTTTTGTCCTATGTGAAAATCCTGTCAGACGTGCCGTTAACGTGCTACTGACGTTTAAAATTTAAAAAAAAATTTGGTTCATCATGAAAAATTCTGAAAAAATTCATGGACTTTTCTGTTCATATTATCAACCTTGTCCTAGAATTTAAAATGATTCCATTCAAAATTGGAAAAATTATAATACTTTTTCAAATTAGATCACAGTTTATGAGGAAAATCATGCAGTATCCGGAATTACTCACACATACTTTGAAATGATTGTTGGAGTTTCAATTCAAATAATAACAACCTACTATTTTATCCTTTCCAACATTATTTCACTGTCAAGCACAAATGTCCCCCCATAAAAAATCAATAATCTCCACCTGAAATTAATATCAAATATTTTAATAACAGTAACATTGTCAATATAATTTTGAAATTGCCACTATTACTATTATATTGAATGAAAATATTGATATATTATCAATAATATTGATACTGTGATAAATATGCGCCTGATATCTATCAAAATAACTTTTCTGGTAGCAAAATTAATAGAGGACCAGGTAGGCTGAGTCCTGAATACAACTCGTCCTACCAAAACAATAGGTAATGCGAATAATTGCAAAATCAAGTAGTGAATAATTGTTATTTTTATTGTTGAATTAATTGTGATGTAAGTTCCAAAATACATAAGTTGAATGTGATGCCAATTGTAAGACTTTCAAATTGTAAAGAAACAATTGTAAAGAAACAAGATTCAAAAAATAAAATGATTTTGTATTCAAAATTTTGAATATTATTCAATGTCCTGAAATGACAAACTCTTTGATTGCCTTTGTAGGCACAGCTCATAAGTAAGATAAATCTATATAAGTAAATGAACAATAGCAGTATGAATGATAATGAATGAATGAAAATAGATAATGAATGAATAAGAATGGATGATATTACAAATTTATGATGAATATACAATTACTCAACCTGAGTATCTTGAGGATGTCGAAAGCTGTCGAAGATTGTAGGCATTTGTAAGAAATGCTCCGGCAATGGAAATCATCATCACCATACCGGCCAGAGAATGGGAGGGTATATGTAACCCCAAAGTGGAATGCTAAATTGCACAGTCGACCAAGTGAGTGGGAGGGTATATGGAACCCCAAAGTGGATGCAATTTCGACTGTCAATAGAGACTGCAGACCTTTATCGGTAGATTCGATCGTAGGTAGAATTGTAGAACAGATTCGGTAGCAGATTGATTCGAGAGATGTAGAGAGAGATTGAGTTTCCCCAAAATCCAAACTGTGGACAGAGGAAAAGAAAATACCCTACAGTAAGAAAATATGTTGACTGTAGCAACAGCGCTCTGAACTACACAGAGTTCAGAGTACAAAGAGTTTGAAAACAAGAATATGAAATAAAGATTTGTAGAAACATTAAGCAATCTTGATGATCTTGGATTTTTGCAGAAATGCAAATAATTGAATGCTCTTGAAACGTGATGTCCGAACAAAGACAAAATTGGAATAGCAACTTGACAAGTAGATCACTGAGAATTCAATGGAAATCAAAATGCTAAATTGACATTTTTTTTAAAAGATTGAAATAGATGAACAATGTAAAATTGGAAAGAGCTTTAAACTAAATTCTAAAAATTGAGTTCAGAAAAGCGTGTTCAAATGGAAAGTGAGGTTACACCTACCAGAAATTTGAGATTCAAACACAATCCGTGAAGACATACAAGTTGTTTGATTGAATTAGGCCAATATTTATCGCAAATATGCCAATGAAACATGAAAGTATTGAATATTCAGCTGGAATAAATTCAAATTCGAAAATTGAAAACAAGAGTTGGCCAATTTTTACATTTTGGAATTGAGTTGAAACAAAGAAGCAGCACACCAGCGCCACGGCAAGCCGAGTGGAGCAAAACCTACCTACAACGATTTCCGCAAGTGAGAAATGCAAGAATAAAGATACAAAACACAAATATTATTCAAAAGCAAGTGAAAAAGGACAAATTTGAAATTAATCAAATAATACTAGACAACAAATTGAAATTATTACAAAGATACAAATATTGAAAACAATGCAGACTAAATCTGCCAAACGTTGGCTATACTGGCAACGCGCTAAGTTCAAAAATCAAGGATGATGCAAATTGAGTTTTAACATACTGTGAAATAGAAATATCAAAGTCTTAACAATTGATATATCAAACTAATTCTAACTTTTTTCCTGGGGAAAACTGATTTATTGCATTCAAAAATGTAGAAATCAGGATTGTATTCTACTTTTACTTATTTAAACTATGTAATTTGAATAACACATTTCCAAACAAAGATGTAGATGACATTTGAGAATATGTAATTATTAATAGTCGATAATTATTATTTATCAATGTATTGATAATATTATATCAACATTTTTGGGCCTATCGATAGAATGATGACATGATGTCGATGCACAAGCACAAGCACAATAAATTTTGCAAAGTACCAACAGTTTTTCGAATGAATTTCGTAGTCTGTAATTTTTGTGATTTTATCCAGGAAATAATAGGTAAGTCAAGTGATTTTGTTTTTATTGATGAACTGTAAAATGAAAGAATAAATTTATTATAGGTCTAAATACTTATATATTAAATGATAATCTTTTCAAAAGACTATTATAGGCCACGCATAACATAACCTTATAACACAACACTGGATACCGTATTATTTAAGGCATAACTTAATAATAATAAAAGAAAAGCCTCTTGAATTTATCATTGCTGGAAATAAGATGATTATTATTCTAGGCAGACACATTCCAGGGTTATATGCTGGTACATATAAATTTAAATGTGTAACAAAACTTTTTATTTAGCCTAGCCTAAGTAATTGAAGTCACCACAAACTAATCTACACTCATGTTATTATAATGAACTTAATATCAATAATATATGACTGTGGATTGATAGATTAAAATTTATTCAGTTGTTTTCTGGACCGGCAGGCTTTATTTAAACTTTTTCCAGCAAACAATTGATTCATTTATTTATATTAACAGCTTTATATCTTATTCCAATTTAGAAAAACTATCGGTGTAGTCCTCTCATTTTAGCAATATATATTTTATATAATAAGAAAGAGTGAGACTGTGTGTTTGCAACATGTGTGTTTTTCCAATTTTCCAGTCAAAAAATATTATTTGAAATATGTTTAATTATAAGTAAACTTTTGTTTCATCTCTGATAGGAGCTGTGGTGATGAAATTTTCCAACACAGAAGAAAAATACATAGAAGCAGTACAGTAATCAAATACTGACTGAAGTCTCCAAAAACTCGGTTTACCAGCAAAGAGAAATCTAATTAAGTCTCAATTTTGATTCATTCAAAACAGAATATAAAGTCAAATAATTTTTTTCTATGGGTGATGTCCACATGAGCTCTAGGCTTGTGCTAATCATTATAAGTTAGTAATCATACCGGGTGAGTCATATGTATGGGAACCTTTCAATAAATTAGAGACTGTTGTAGATATAATACTGTAGCTTCCAGGATATGTTACTGGTCTAATACTCTAACTCTTGACGTACGGTACAACTGAATTTCAACCCCTTCATAAGGGGTTGACTGGGTCAGAATGTATAATATGGTGACTCAATAGTTTTAACTGGAAAATTTTAATGTGAATGCCTATTGTGTGGTACATTATTTTTAAGGGCTTTTTAAAACAAGAAACATAACATCAATTAAAATGTACTATGAAACTTGAATCCAAAACGGTGGCTGATTGAAGTTACAGTTTGTAAAGAAATTAGGGGTTATAACTCAAATATTTTTAATGTAAACACCCATTGTGTGATACATCATTATAAAGGCCTTTTTAAAACTAGAAAGATGACATCAATAAAAATCTATGATACTTTTCCCAAAATGGCGGCTAATTGAATTTTATCAATAATTTCTTTAAAAACCAAAACTTCAATCAGCCACCATTTTGGATAAAAGTATCATAGAAGATTTTTATTGATTTCATCTTTCTCGTTTTGAGAAGGCTTTTAAGATAATACACAATGGTTATTTACATTCAAAATCTTTGATTTACAACTCCCAAGTCATCCCCTTATGAGGAGTTGAAATTCAGTTGTATGTCAAAAGGTGGAGTATTCGACCAATAACTTATCCTGAAAGTTACAGTATTATATCTACAACAGTCTCGAACTTATTGAAGGGTTGAAGACTTTGATGTTTTGAAAATGAATTCAATTTTAATATAAATTATTGTTGTTTCACCATTTTATTAAAGCAAAAATCTCCCTATTGGCCATCCAGACATTTATGGGTTTTTCCCATTGGTGATGCAAAGCTAATACAAGCAAATGGCTGATACAAAATCCAACAGCTGAAAAAAGAAGCTTACATGAAACATTTTTGAAATTTGTCAGCTGTTGAATGATTACAAATGAAAATGAGCTTTCTTTTTGTAATTATAGTATCCAGCTGTTAGATTGCATATATCACTACTTACTAGGAAAAATCCATTTGTCTGAATAGGACTTTATAGTTGAATTTAATTTTTATTCAGTTTTTTGTAAAATTATTGTAAAGTTAGGGTAGAGAATTTACTTCACATTATATTGCGGTTATTCAAAAGTTTTATAAGATATATAGTTTTTTAATGTAAAAATAAAGAATAATTCTTTTCAATAATTGAAAAGGTTATTTATTCAGAATAATTAAGGTAATCCTTCTCCATCTTTTCACGATAAAATATTGTAAAAATCTATTTTAAAAACGTTATTTTCATGTGAATTTTTGGAAATTTTCATGTGAAAGAAATGACCAAATGTGGGACAAGAAATGTAGAAAAAATGTAGTGAAAAGTAAGAACATTTACACTTTTTTTCACGTGAAAAAATGTGATTTTCTCGACTTTCCCACCAGAATATGACGTTATAATGTAAAACTGTGAGGACATAATTTTCATGTGAAAAAAATGCTCTTGTGTTATCATGGACTTTCCTTTCAGGAGAGAGAGAGTCATGCATATTTAAATACATTTTTAGGTTATTAAATAAATTTGCTAGCAGATTAATTCAGGAAATAAAATCCTCATTTTCTAATTTGTAAAGATTGTATACTTTGAACTGTTATTTGTTCTAGAAATGTTCAAACACCGGATCCTGGAGGAAAATCTGAATGCTACAAAAATTGAGATTGGATTGAGGTGCAGTAACATAAACCAGTACGTAGTTCAAAAAATTGCTACTTTAAACAGGAAGAGATTGAAGTATTCTGGAGCACTACAATAAGAACCTTTCTTAATAGATAAATGACATGCATATGAGTTATTTTAATAAACAAACTTCTCACATTATTTATGTCTTAACTATTTACATCCCTTAATTTTTCATCAATATATCAATAGACATCTATTCACTGAATCCAATTTACTTATATTAATTATAGATAATTAAACAGGTATACTCTCTTGTCTGATGCCAGTTGCAGCTGGGTTAAAATATTATAATCCTTGCAAATGTTATCTTCATCCTAAGCTGCTCTCCTAGATTCAAAAGAGGATTTTTTCTATAAGGGAGACAGGCTGCTTATAGATGGCTATTGATCTGTATTGATATCAATACAGCTGGTTATGTATTGATATCCATGGATATGTATTGATTTGTATTGATATCAATAGGTATTTGGGCCAATACTCATATCCATGGAAATGTATTGATGTGTATTGATATCAATACAGCTGGTTATGTATTGATATCCATGGATATGTATTGATGTGTATTGATATCAATAGGTATTTGGGCCAATACACATCAATACATATCCATGGAAATGTATTGATATGTATTGATATCAATACAGCTGGTTATGCATTGATATCCATGGTTATGTATTGATATCAATAGGTATTTGGGCCAATACACATCAATACATATCCATGGAAATGTATTGATGTGTATTGATATCAATACAGCTGGTTATGCATTGATATCCATGGTTATGTATTGATGTGTTTTGATATCAATAGGTATTTGGGCCAATACTCATCAATACATATCCATGAATGCCTATTGATGTGTATTGGCCCAAATACCTATTGATATCAATACATTTTTTTTTATTGATCACTTCCACTAGGGTGAGCCAGTCATGACGTATGGGTCAGAAGTGTGGTGTGTGGACAAATTAACTTCTCAAAAACTTCTTTCAGCGGAAATGATGTACTGGAGGAGGAGTTTAGGATTGATGTTGCTGTATCGAATCAGGAATGATATAATAAGAGAGAGAATGAGCGCAAAAATACAATAATGGATGTCATTGAAGAGAAACAATTGAAATGGTATGGACACCTGTGCAGAATGAATGAAGGAAGACTTCCTTTGAAAGTATGGAATTGGGTACCAGCGAAAGAAATGGGTATTCAATGTCCACATTCAAATGGAGAGTAGAGATCTCTTTGAAGGAGACTGGATAAATAAGGAAAGATGGCGATTGGGGTGCGAGAAGCAACATAACTGAAGTTGCAAAAACTCGTTATATATATATATATATATATATATATATATATATATATATATATATATATTATATATATATATAGAGAGAGAGAATTGATAATTTATCAACAAAATACTTCATCTTAACTATGGAAATTCATTATAAAATTATTGAAAAATAATATAATTTCTTGCTTAATAAAATATAATTGATTATTTTCAACTAGAATGAACAATTAATATTACATTGATAAACCTGTATCAGCTACCGTCAAGAAGGCATTGACAAGACAGTGAGGATCGGCAACGTTGTTCTCCTATCTTTCTCCACTGCCATTATAACGTGGACCTCACTGTACCATCTATACTTTATGCTCTACCTTTGGCGAATAGAATATTTCTCTTGACGATCTCAAGAGCCTTCTACAATGAAATGATTCAATTTGATTAGCCTATATAAAATGTTCATGCTCTTTTCTACTTTTTCAGAGAACAGAGCTAACGAGATGGAATAATAAATTGGAGCGTTGAGTTGGTTTTGATTCTTTACTTCTTAGCCTACATGATGACCTCTGTTATAGAAGAATCATTGTTCATTGATAAAGCCTGTCGAATCAATTTGAACATATCTGCCAACATATGTGATCACATCAGCTCGAAGGAAAATGGAAGCTTCAAGAAAAAATGCAGGTAAGCTTCAAGAAAAAATGCAGGTAAGCTTCTACCTGAAGAAGAGCTTCATGAGTTCAACTTTTATGTAATTTAATCCTAAATTAGATTAGATAAAAGCTAAGCTCATAAAGCTCTTCCTCAGATGAATTTAATCCTCAATTAGATTAGATTCCTTCACTGATATTGATTGCTGTACTTATAATACATTACTTAATAATTACTTATGTATAATACAGTGAGTATAGTCCGAGAGATATTACTTTTTATTATGGCTCTTTCTCGAAGACAGAAAGGTTGGATGCTCTTTCCTTCACTAATCACTGTCACCACCTAACAGCATTAATTTCTCCCTACTTTTGTGTCATCATCCAGCATGCTACAACAAACTGGGTTGGAAACCAGCCCAATTTGTCGTCGGCCCACTTTGTCGCCAGCCCAGTTTAAGCGGTCCCCATGCTACTACTCCACTCACCATGCTATACAAAGTGTGTCAGAAAATCACTGAATTTTATTCTTTATTCATTCATACAATAATTACATTATCGAAATGATTAGGAAAGGAAAAATAGGTAACTTTGTGCTATTCCTCTCATAAATTTAGATAACATAGCACATAGTCCGAAATAGTTTAAATCATGTTAGTTGTTTACTTCACAAAATTTTCGGTCCTCAAGTATTTTCACAAAGTAGATTTTCAAATTTAGATGCTTCAAAACTAAACATAGAAGAAGTATTTCACATTATTATAACTTAAAATCAAATAAAATTTTATTACCTCAAAATAATACAAAAAAACAATAGGCTACATTATAAATGAGAAAATTAATATAAATGGGACAATTAGCCTAATATAAATGGGACAATTTGGTTTATAAACCTAGCAGGTAACTCGTGCTCCTCAAGGGTCTAATTGAAAACATGACAAACTGAAAACTTTACCCAATGGAAACTTGAAGAGTTTAAAATAGGTCTATAACAATCCTTGGTAAGTTGAGAATCTATATGCAAAATTCCAAATTAATCAGTTGAGTAGTTGAGACTTGATGATGCGTCATTCGTGAATTTCCTATCCCGTACGTGTATATAAGCCAGTTCTTTCTTTTATTATATATAGCAAATTGAGATTTGCTTTATAACTTGCTTCCTTTTTTCATATATTATGAAAATATTAACTTATACGTTTCAAATTAAATTGTTTAAATTTTGAACCAATAAATTGTGTATTCCTATATTTTTTCTTTCTTATTTAGAAAAACTGCTCTACCATCTTCAGCTATGTATCTCCCTTGTAACTTTTCTTCCCATCTGGGAAGTGGTGCAGCCCTGAAAAATATTTAAAATATAAACATCGGTTCAAAAAGGTGATACTGATAATTCGTAATTGAATAACTTTTTGACAGAAATTGTGGATGCATACTAGACGATTCCTCATAAAAGATGTATTTTCTTGGTGATAAAATATATTTGGGATGGAGTCCATTATTATAAACTGGTATTAACGAAGGGAAATTGCAACTATATATTATTATATGAATCCTTGGAAAATGAAATGTGGCAACATTGTTCTCCTAAAAGAGAACCACTGACTTTAAGAAGTGGATCTCATTATAGCTGTTGTCAGTAGCTATTTACTCTGTTGTCAGTTGTAACGTCCTTTCGGAGTTACATGTGCCCAGCTGGCAGTTTGTCGGTAGAGCATGTGATATTTGAATATTTTTGATATTTTGGCACCTGCTGAAATAAAAATAGCATATGATCCTTACCAGTTCTTCGAGGAGCTTATGCCAAATTCTGCTATCATTTGCTGCAAACTGCTGCTGCTTCATTAATCAGCAATCTTTACCGCTGCATTGATTGACTCCGCAATTATAGGTGCAGAAGAGGCTGTAGTACTGCTTCGACTTAATACTAAGACTTTGTATTTCAGTTAATTTGATTTCAATGAATAGGTTGAACCATTTAAATAAATCTTGAGAATGTATTATTTCTGAAGATTTAGTGATCAATACTGTATATCACTGATTTATCCAACTTATTTGATGAAGAATACAGTTGGTTGATGATTCTATTAATGTGTCAATAATAATGAATAGAAATACTAGTACAAGATTGGTCATGCATGAAGACAGGATTAAAAATGAAAAGAACACCATTCAATTAATAAATATATAATTACAATGAAATCAATGAGCAAAAAATAATATATGAAACAATAAAAGCAAATACAATATGAGAAAATACACAAGGAAAAAAAACCAGTTGGCTCAATTAAAACTCTTGCTCTGCTTAATAGCATTGATCAACTAATAACTTTCATGATTTTTATATCAGCATACATTTTACAGATTTCTATAGCTCAATTATTTGACTCACTCCTGCTTATTGAATCAGAATTTTATAATTCAATATTCCAATAATATTTTATATTTCAAATTTGAAATCTCAGGGTATAAGTTGGGCCATCAGTGGAATTTGGTTAAATAATTTATCTTGTGAACTTGAGCTCCTATAATTCTTATTATGCTAATAATACTGATATTAAAATACATTAATTGAGCATATTTAATAATTTCAAATAGTGATATATGATTTAACATTTAGTTCTCATATATATATTTTAAATATGACTTTTCCCTTATTAATACCACTTGCACAATTATCTTTGAATCAAGCTTGATTCTCAAGTAAAACCTTCGATGAGCTAGCTTCATGAAATTTCTATTAATTTGTAGCACTGAGGATCCTCTCAATAAATTATATTTAAATAACTCATGTGTGAAGATTTTCCACAAATTTTTTAAAGATGTAGCATGGTTTCGCCTCATGTATTCTGTGCTTTTCTGGTAGGCTGCTGTCGTCCTCTCCAATGGGGATATTTTGAATTAATAACTCATGTCATAGAGCGACTTCACTGAGTTAAGTTTATTACTTATTAAAAGTTTTGATACTTGAACTTTGGCAATAAATAAAAATTAATTTTCATAAGGAAATCAGTCTATTGCTCTCATATTGGTGGGCTTCTTGGTCGGTCTCTGGCAAGCAAGTGGGCAGTTGGTCTTCCCCTATTCACTTTCAATGGTACTTCCAACTCTAAATTTGCATAAAATTTGAATAGCTTTTCCTATTGGAGGATTTCAAATCATCTGCGATGATGCAATTTAATACTACAAATAGTCCATAGTACGAGAGCATATCACTTTATTAAAACTAAATATTTCTATCCTTAACTTCTATTCTATTCTAATTATATTGTTTCATACAATTATCTACAACAATTACAATTTTTTATAATTCTAATAAAGACCACGTGGAGATTTTGAATAACATATTTTTCAGCCTGAGCAAATACTGTGCTCTGATTGGTGAACAGTCAGATTAGGCTCGAGTTTACTGAATGTATCAATGCACATAGAAAAATTAGATTTCACTTCCTTTTTATTTTTATTATGTTTTTGTGTTTTTTATTTGCTCACATATATTAAGAAACATTTATATTTGCTTTTCAAACATTCATATCTTTCATTTTGCGTGCTATAAATATATGAAACCCTCTTGTCCTTGTCTTAAGGGATACTACCTAGATGCAATTATTTTGCTAGCGAGTGTCTCATTAAATTGTAGATGTTCAGCTTGATCGTTATTGATCTTGCCGACAAGCGTTGTTTATATAGAACCTAACCTCAAATTCACACAATATATTATTATTATTCTATTAAATAATTCAGGAATTGATTTTTATTCCAAATTGTTAGCCATAATCTCAGCCTTTCTAGTCGTTATCGTCATATCTATATCTTCAACTGATAACACCATTGATGACAGATACTTTTGTTTTTCTGTCTGAGACCTAGTAATTCATTTCAATTAATGAAGTTTTTATTGGTATCAAAATGTACTGTCAGACAGTATTAATTTGTAATAGCAGAAGTCCTTGAGATATAAATTGAATAATTTGGAATTTTGTTCATCTTTTGTAAGAAAGACATTCAAGTGATAATCCAAATGACAAAGATTGGACTGATACAGCAAAAATATATTTAATATGCATGAACAAACAGGCTTTAATACAGAGTGAATGACGCAGATATTGAATATTAATTACTTGAATAGTTATTAGTATCTATATACGTAAACCAATCCAATAGATCCAAATAGATCAAGCATTTGTCTTTGAATACGAGATATTCAGTATTGAATATTTGATTACATGAAGTTTCAGAATATCTTGTCACACAGTTAGTCTGCTCTCAATGATAAACTTTACTTGTTGAGTGTCTCCGTTTCAAAAAGTTGTTAATATTGAAAGTGTTTTGCAATGAAAAGTGGAACATTCAAGTTTGTTTCTATTTTTCTATCAGTTTTCATCACTTTTGTAAGGTGAGTGTAAAATACATTCTATGAACATATCCATTATGAACAGATTTGAATAAGACTTCTCAATATTATTAACACATATAGACCAACTTGTCTCACTTATATTAATTTCCTCATAAATATTTTATTGTGTTCTTGTATTATTTTGAGGTAAACAAAATTGAATTGATTTGGAGTTGAGTGATTTCCTGAGTACACATTTCTCAAATTCTAAATTCTTTTTTAATATAAAAAATCTGGTGTGGTACACTCACACAACTTCCCTTGCCCACTGAAATGAAAGCCTCATTCTTGAACGAGAATAATTAGGGGGAATAACATAATGAGAATTGGCGGCAACATAATATTTGAAACTAGGATCAGACTACTGTAATATAATAATATTATTGTTATCAGAGTACTTTTTCCTTTGTGTAAATTGTGAAGTTTTTAAAAGTCATCAAAACAGCTGCTCTACAGATGAAATATATCGACCCTGTCTTCTCTTCATAAATTATGCTCTACCTACTGTAATAATACATTTTTCTCGATTAAAATCGAATCTTTAATTCAAGATCTATAAAACTTGATAGTACATATCACAGTAATCAATATGCGGACAACTGTTAACTGAGAATTTATCATAAATAATTGTGTTGCACATTCCATGGTATCACTGAAACAGAGTTCTATTTCAGAATTAACAGATCATTATAAACAGCATAGAGGATAAATAAATTTAAAATAACTGTTTCGAAACAAAGTTTTATCGAGAACAAATGTAAAATGTAAATTCTAAACTTGTAATTTATATTTTTTTGGAAATTAATATCGATGATGTGTTCATAACGTCACTGTTCTTGGCTTCATCTAAAATGCTGTCTTTGTTCTCTTCTCTAAAAAAATGGTGGCTGGCTGTTGAAAATGTTTTGTGCTCTCTGAATATTTTTCTGTTTAATTGAAATTTATAATGTTTTGATTTGAGATTTAAACAGTTTTGTGGTGTTCTAATTTTGTAAAATTTCATTTGAGTGTTTATAAGTCTATAGCCATTGTTTTTCAACTATACAAAAGGATAAGTATTTTAGCTTATAATGATGTTTATGCTTATAATTTTTAAGTGTTGTAAGGTGTTATTCTGTGGATTTGTGTTGTATATTGCCAAAATTCTTATGAAAATTATAAGTTGGTTTGCTCTGATAATTGGATTTCTTATTCATAAGCAATAGATCCATTCATAATTTATCAAGAATTAACCATTTTGGAGCCGATAACTTTCTTTAGGTTAATAGGTGAAAAATGCTACCCAACCTATTTAGGAGAAAATGGTAGCATGGCACTACCGAACTCATACACAAGAAGCAGGTTACAAAGTCCATTTCTCAAGGATGGGGTAGACCCCCCATCAGTTTCCCAGGAAGGAGATCCATGTCAGTTGATAGAGCTGATAAGTAACTATACAGGGTATGAATTTGAAAAAAATCATTTTTGAGAAAATTTAGAAAAACATGGTTCTTTTAGTAATTATTCACCATTTTTCTCAAGAATATTACGGAGCTGCTACAATTTCCCCAGAAATGAGACTCATGTTAGTTGATAGGGCTTTTAAATAGCTATTCATGATATAAATTTGAAGAAAATCGTTAGAGCTGTTTTCGAGAAAACCGTGAAAAACATGGTTTTCAGTAATTATCCAGCCATCTTGAATTTAATTTTATCGAATTTCTTATTGTCAGATCCTCATTGTATAAGGACCTTAAGTTTAAAATTTAAAGTCAATCAGTTAATTTGGAATGGAGTTATCATGTTCACAGACATACACACACACACACACACACACACACACACACACACACACACACACACACACACACACACACACACACACACACACCACACACACAAATCATGTTTTTGGACTCAGGGGACCTTAAACGTATATAAAACTTGAAATTAGGGTACCTTAATTTCTTTTGGAAAGCAATACTTTCCTTACCTATGGTAGTAGGGCAAGAAAAGTAAAAAAACACAGATCGGGGGAAAAAAAGGATACTCCTTCCTTCTACTACGATGTATTTCTCTGCCAAATTTAGGTAACATCGAAAGTCTGAAATGGGGTTATGTCTGAAATAGGGAAAAATACTCCTGGACCTTGTAAAGGACACTGGAGTTGGTTTACCTAACTAACATATTTGGGACACACAATAAGCTTTGGTTGACGGGTGAGGTTCTCTGAACCTTTGGATCTTTGAATCCACCCCTTTAAAAGCATAAACATACTGATATACATTTGAGAATTTAGCTTCAATCTGAATGGTGTCATTTTGTCCATAATACATAGCTGTGGAAAATTTCACAACTTTCCTCTTGATTTTTCCCTTCAACAACAGCAACTCCTTCTCCTCCTCCTCCTCCTCCTCCTCTTCCTCCTCCTCCTCCTCCTCCTCCTCCTCCTCCTCCTCCCCTCCTCCTCCTCCTCCTCCTTCTTCTTCTTCTTCCTCTTCTTCTTCTCCTCCTTCTTCGTCTTTCTCTTTGTTCAACCTCTTCAAACATATTTAAATTCATTAGATTTTTTTGGTCTATTTCAGCTGTGTCAGGAAACCTATGACATTCAAGAAAGAATTTCCCATCAAGGACCAATCCAACATGAAGCTGATCAATATAGATGGCGGCGATAATTTGGTCATAGGATCAAAACCAACTCAAACTGTAGCACAGCCTAACAGTAGTTATATGTAAGTAACCAAATACAATATAATCATAGAGACAAGAAAGCATAGAAAGATATCCCATGGTAGAGGGCGATTATGTTCCAAATTTCAGGCTGTTTTTTCTTTAACTCAAGTCGACTACTCGAGTCCACTATTATTATTATTATTAGTATTATTATTATTATTATTATTATTATTATTAATATTATTTCTATTATTATTATTATCATTGTTTTGAAGGGATCAGAGTGTAAGAACAGCACAGTATGAGATGAATACAATTAGTAAACAGTAAAATAATACAATATAATAATAGCAGACAGTGAGATGCCTAACACAATTTAACAATATATCACAGTTAGCTTTGGTCAGACAAAATAGAATATTTTTTAGATTTGAATACCAAAGAAATGAAAGAGATTTTTTCAAGTTGTTGTTTTACTTTTCGAAACATTCAGCCCCAAAGATGAAATTTTCTAAACAAATCATTTCAAATTTCCATAGCAGATAAATTCATGAAATTTTGAGGAGTCATTATTCACAGCTTTGATTTTAGAAGTATGTCTGAGTTCCTTTTCAAGATTGAAAATTTTCCAATTATCAGTGATGATTTAGTGAACTATTTTTATTTGGATTTCTAGAACTAATAGAATTAATCTGGGTTTCAATCCACATTTATAAATATTTTGTACTAGAAAATGAACAACAATTATTATGAAGTGATAAAAGTAACCCATTATTCAACTATTTCTATCAAAATTTGGGAAAGGAACAGTTTTGGTCTTTAAGCCCATTATTGATCCTCTCCTAATCATTCATTTAAGAATGTTACTGTATCTATAGGTGGGTACAGACTCATGTGTCATGAACACGCACATTTCACTTTTTATCAGCTGATGCTAAGCTTAGTTGATCGAGCGAAGTGAGGTCTAAGATTCAAGTCAACGGTAATAGATTTTCATGAAATTTGAGAGGTATGCTCCTTATCAAATTGCGCGTCGACATATATTCACGGTTTTTGGAAATTTTGCATTTCAAGGACAATATAAAAGGAAAAAGGAGCCTCCCTCATACGCCAATATTGGAGTAAAAATCAGACTATAGAATTATTCATCATAAATCAGCTGTCTAGTCGACTATAATGGGTAGTATTCAAAAACATAGAACATCTTGAAAATGTATCTTTCCATCAACATTAGTAGACAGTTGACTATAATACTACCCATTCAAAATCATTGAACATCTGGAAAATTTATCTTCCCATCAACATTGTAGACAGTTGCAGCTAGACCTGATAACAGTGCTCACACTCACATTCCGGGATGACACGTCACGGTACGATTGGACAGAAAGCTCTATGTTTATTTAGGATTTTTTCTAGACATTTTAAATTGATAAATTATTTATTAATTTTTGAGAAAACATAAAAACAGGTCAATGTAACTTACTGAGCGCGAGGTCTATTGTTCACAGAACTACTAGTATCTTACTGATTCTGTATGAATACATATATAACAATCTTAGCTTCAGCTGATGAAAAGCGAAATGTGTGTGTCCATGGCGCATAAGTCTGTGCACACCTTATGAATGTTACCGCCAACCAGTTGCGGTAAGTAACCACTACCAGCACTGCCTACAGAGCTATTTGAACTATTGTTCGCCAAGAAACTGTTCTTTGAAGGAGTCGTTCTCTAGTCATCGTTCACTCAGTTCACTGTGCAAGTTGATCCTGCTTCCTGCTACGTCTCATGTCGTTTTCCCGCTCCAAGTTACATTCATGTTGATTCTCTACAAGATTCATCCATTCCAAGTGTTTTATTACTGTGATACCGCTTCAATATCAACCTGAGACTTATTATTGTTGAGTATAATTCATAAAGACAGTACAGAACTAAGCAAGTTGTGCTTCCGCCTAGTGTAGTGAGATTCCTGCCTTTGTATGAAAGACTTTGTTTTACACCGCCTTGTTGTATTGTACTTGATTTATTTGTTTGAGTACCTAATTCATTTGATCAACTTATTGTTGATCTGGTCCTCCAATTATTAATAAAAGTGTATTCGTTTCAATTTGTGTTCACTCAGTCCAACCTGTCTCCACCAGTAGAAGCTACTAAGTAATTTGTTATTGCGCCCACCTCGGTGGCCATAACAAAAACCCTGGTCCTCCAGGCCAGATAAAAGTGAACCAAGAGACCTATGGATAAATGTAAAAAGACTGTGAGCATAAAAATTACGAATGAAGTTGAAAAAATTTGAGGTTAGATATCGATTTGAACAACGAATATCGACTATCGATTATTCATAGAGTATCGATTGTAACTATTGAATAAACTTGTGCACAGAGAAGAGGATCTCTTCTCTGTGACTTGTGATCGACATCAGAGTATCAATTGTGACTATCGAATGAACTAGATATTGACATCATCAATTGTCAGTACATCAACATAACCTTTTTTTGAAGTGTCACCGCAAGTATCTACATATTTTATCAACATGGAAATCTCTACACCACTCAATAGACTGAAACAATTGAATCAATCCATTTTATCACTTTCTGAGAAATATCAGGATAATATTCCCAGGAGTTGCAGTGAATATTACTTCAGTTTAGATAAAAAGTTTGACAAACTGATTGACAAATTTGAACAAATTAACCAAAACAATTTGATATCAGCACAAGTTTTAGAATTCACTGAGTTGACCGCACTGTTTCAAGAAATATTTGACCAAATCAAATTAGTGGAAGCCAAGACTGCTCAAGTAAGTAGCCTACCGCTACAAGTTTTTCTGCTATCAATGAATTTGTCAAGCCTCAATTGCAAATTCCCAGGTTTGCTGGAGAACCCAATGAGTGGAATTCTTTCAAGAATGTTTTGATGTAGTAGTGCATTCAAGCCAAGAGTACTCTGATGAGGGGAAATATCATTTGTTGACATCCTACCTAACTGGGGATGCACTTATGCTTGTTCAAAATCTAGCCAACACTGAAAATTGCTATCAAGCTGCCTATGATAGCTTGTATAACTGCTACAACAATGCTAGGTATCAGGCCTACTGCTTGTATAATAAATTAATTAATTCAAGCCATCCACATTGCTTACCGAGACATTGAAGAAATTTTCAATTGAGCTAGGATCAGCCAAATGGTCCTTATTTAATATGAAGATTGATCAAACTGATTTTCTGATTACAATGCTCTGTCTACCAAAATTACCACTGAATATTCGAGCTGAGTTTGAAGCTTCCATTCCTAATGATCAATTGCCTACATTTGATGGATTGATGAGTTTTGTTGCCAAACAAGAAAAATGTCTGGAGGTAACTAACCTCACTAGCATTGAGGAGCAGATTATTAATGCCAGTATTCAGTATGTGCAACCTTCTGCTGTGAAATCAGAACCTGCTTGTCCTAGTTATGCTATGAAGAGTCAACCTGGCAATTTTCAGAGTCATACCCACATCAGTGGTCACAATTGTGTGATATGTAAGGCCAATCATCAACTGTATAAATGTGACCACTTCAAGCAAGAAAGAGTTGCTAAGCATCTACTAATTGTGAGACAAAACAAAAGATGTTTTGTGTGTTTGGGATCACATCTAAAAGTTAATTGCAATTCAACCATCTGTTGCAAAAATTGTAGATCCATGCATCATCACATGCTGCTCTGTAATAATGCTAATAATCCTCATTCATTATTAGCCACCGAGAAATGGAACACCTGCTCTGATTACAACCTCACTGCTTCATCAATGTCACCGCCTGCCTCAGTGATGCCACCATCAGGTTGTCCAGTATTCTCAAGCTGTCACTGTCAACCGCCAACCGGAACTGCTATGCAAAAGCTGTCAGCCGCTTATGGTTCGCTGTCTGCTTCCGCTCCTGGTAATGTGCACTCAATCAATGCTGTAAGTAATTACAATCACGCCTCTTCTATTGTTACACCGCCCTCGGCTGCTGTCTCTTCGGCGATATCTACTAACTACATTCCACCTGCTGCATCACCGCCTGTGGCCAATAATATTGCTGAACCTGTCAGGCCGCCACCAGTCTCAACCAACGCCGTTATGACTCCTGTGTCCTCTGTCGTGCTCAAGTTAAGGCCATTCATGCCTCTGCCCTGTTAGGCACAGCTATAGTTGCTGTCGTTAATCAGTATAATCAACAACATTCCCTGTGCACCGTTCTAGATTGTGGCTCCATGAGATCCATCATCACTGCAAAAGCTGCCGAGCAACTTGGATTGAAAGTTACACCCGTACAAATTCGGCTCAATGGCATCTCTGAGCAAGGAACCGCTGTAAAAGGCACCGCTCACCTGACACTACTGTCTAGACCACAATTCAAAACTGCCCTTGAAACTGATGCTCTAGTATTGGAACAAATAGCTGGAGATTGGCCCGCATTTCCGCCTGCCACCTGTAATGATGAGTGATGACCGCACCGAAGTTGCCATGCTGCCCTACTTCACCGCTCGCTGCCCGCTCTTGCTGCACAGCTGATTCACTCGCCTCCAGTGATGAGATCACCGCCAATCATTGCCTGCTTACCCCAAGTCGGATTGAAAACTGTCTGTTTTCGGGGGAGAGTATGTTACCGCCAACCAGTTGCGGTAAGTAACTGCTACGAGCGCTGCCTACAGAGCTATTTGAACTATCGTTTGCCGAGAAACTGTTCTTTGAAGGAGTCGTTCTCGAGTCATCGCTCACTCAGTTCACTGTGCAAGTCGATCCTGCTTCCTGCTATGTCTCGTGTTGTTTTCCCGCTCTAAGTTACATTCATGTCGATTCTCTACAAGATTCATCCACTTCAAGTGTTTTATTACTGTGATACCGCTTCAATATCAACCTGAGACTTATTATTGTTGAGTATAATTCATAAAGACAGTACAGAACTAAGCAAGTTGTGCTTCCGCCTAGTGTAGTGAGATTCCCGCCTTTGTATGAAAGACTTTGTTTTACACCGCCTTGTTGTATTGAACTTGATTTATTTGTTTGAGTAATTCATTTGATCAACTTATTGTTGGTCTGGTCCTCCGACTATTAATAAAAGTGTATTCGTTTCAATTTGTTCTCTCAGTCCAACCTGGCTCCACCAGTAGAAACTACTAAGTAATTTGTTATTGCGCCCACCTCAGTGGCTGTAACAATGAATGGCCCATAATCTTGGAGCTAATACAATAACTGTATAACAGCTATCATGGTACTATGGTTGTTATTGTTACTGTAGGAACTAACATCAAATATTCTGTTTGCAGATGTACCAAGTTTGGATATGATCAGATATCGTACGAGAAAAGCAATCACAAAACAGTTGTGAAAAAAGCAGGGATAGATGATGACAGTTATTTTGTGCTAATAACTAGAGCTGTTTGGCTGTGTAAGGAAGATGTTGTAATAGAAGAAACATCACAGGTAGATTCTCTGCCATGTCACTTTCTTCTGTAATATTATATATTATTATATTAAAAAGAGATATCTAGTTTATATATTGATATCATATTGGTGCGTACAGATATACGCGCTGCGAACATGAGCAATTCACTTCCAATCAGCTGACTATATCTGTATTTTTACAGAAACGGTAAGATACAAAGCTTGGCATCAGCTGATTAAAAGTGAATTGCTCATTTTTGCGGCTCGTATATCTGTACGCACCTTATTATATCATATAGCTCATACCAGTATATCTGATGGAATATCAACTATTTATTCTTGTTGAAAATGATAAATGATATTTTATCAGTCAAAGAATAGTATATTTCACACCTAGGGCCGAAAATGAGACTTTTCCGGCTCGAAATCGGTTTTCAAGTCCAAGGCCGTAGGCCGAGGACTAGAAAAGATTGATAGCCAGAAAAACATTTTCGCCCGTGGTGCAAACGTTTTTTTTGCCACACAGAAAAATGAACAATATATATATGAGAATAATTGTTTTTTAAGCACTTCCGAAAGCAAAAGTGGAAGGTCATAGCTCTAGCAAATCTGAGGTAATCTGAATATCAGGAAATTGTCCAAGTATTTTTATTTTTTATTCTGATTTGTCTAAATAACCTAAAATATTATGTTCAATTATGTGGGAGGTTGAGTTTATACTTTTTTATTCTTTCAAATGACAATAAGATGATATTATTATAAATGTTTTAATTATTGAATAATAAACTCAAATAATGAAAAGTCTTAGCACACTTGAAATTCAGCGGCCGGAAAGAAACCTGTTCTTACGTCAGACGAGAGTCGTCTGCAAACAATGTCTTTCAGATCTATGTAGGGTCTGGAAAACAGCTGCTTTCTGTGCAGTGTGGCGAAAATATATTTATCAATTATTCAATGATGAATTCTCTAGATTGAGATTGAATATATTGTTAATTAATTATATTTCTTCATTGTTGTAAAACGATCTGGCAACATATCGGAGGTAGAACAGGATATTTCTATCTGCTTTGTCGAATGATAGACAAGGATAGCAACACCTATGTTTGCCATTATAACGTGGACCTCACTACAGCTAACTTACAAAGTATGTGCTATCACATATCAAGAGCTGACAACCTTATCAATATTCAAATGTATTTAATATCATGAACTGAATATATTCACTTTTTTTTTTGTATGTTTTGAAGTGTATACTATTTTTATGAACCAAATAGACCTAGGTCCTAATAAAAAACACCTAGGAATCAAATAAATAAATTACAAGTAGCTTAGAAGTACACTTTTTCCATTGCCAAATGGCCAGAAGAAATGACAAACCGCAATGTGTCGGGTTGAGGTCTATTGCAAAAGAAAATACAAACTTATAATACTAGTAGTTCTGTGAACAGTAGACCTCGCGCAATTCTCAACCACAGCCTCCTCCAATACTGTCCATCCGAGTAAATTTATTGTGTCCTGTCGTGTTGGCGTGATATCAGTGTGAAAACAACTAATGGCTGTTTGGGTTGGTGTTTCGACATCTGTTGTAAGCAACATACTATCATCAAAAGCTAATTTCCTTCGCCAATATTACCGTGAAAATCAGTCTAGCCTATAGAATTGTTCATAATAAATCAGCTATCGAGTGGATTATGAATTGCATGCAACGATGCATGCAATTGATGACTCAAAGAGTAAAATAGCATTTTCTCCCGACCTTTCTCTGTTTTCAATTCGGGCTGAACAGTTGCCAGTATGTTTTGGACGAAATAAGCTTCTGATTATAGTACTTGTTTACAACAGATGATTAGCATTGTCCATACACTAACCCAAACAGCCATTAGTCGTTTCACACCGATATCACGCCGACACGACAGGACAGGACAGAATGAATTATTATGATGGACAGTATGGGCAGAGGAGACTGTGGTTTATAACTGCGCGAGGTCTACTGTTCACAAAACTAGTAGTACTAAAAACGTAGAATGTACTTATAATATTGAGTTTGTTGTAGCTGTCACATTTCGTGAGAGTCGAGAACGATCTGATTAGCATCAAGCCAATTGCCGCCGTCGAATTCTACGATGGTGTATTCGTGAGTGCCACCAGATACGTTGGCCAGAGATATGCTGTCAAAATAAAAGAAATAAAGTATTTACAGTCTACTTCCACAGATCTAAACAAATATGAAACAGCTCCAATGAATGTTGTCCAGTATGGTGAGTTGATATTTCTGGGTGAAATTATTTTCAAATTTTAAGGCTGTGCAAAGGCTAAAAATGAACTTCTTACTGGTGATATTTTTCAAAGTTTTTTGATTTGTATATTATGATCAAGCTATCAAAATTAAAAAGTTTTCTCAGGAAAACATCTTTTTTCGATCATTACTTTTTGAGATATGTGCTCCTTAAGTTTAAATTTTTGGGACAGAACATTTCAAATTCGGTAAGAAATAAATCCATTAGAGGATAGATTCTTCATGGTATTGTTGATTGCATAAAACAAAAATTTTCTGAAAATATAAATTTTTGAGTTATTCAATTTACTAAAAATGACCAAAAATAAATTTCAGTAAAGTTATTTTTGGTAAATTGAATAACTTTATCAAAAATTTATATTTTTAGAAAATTTTTGTTTTATTCAATCAACAATACCATGAAGAATTCACCCTCTAAATATCATGGATTTATATCTCACCGAATTTGAAATGTTCTGTCCCGAAAATTTGAACTATAGGCGCACATATAAGTTATCATAAAGTAATGATCGGAAAAAAATGTTTTCCTGAGAAAACTTTTTAATTTTGTTAGCTAGATTATATACAAATCGAAAAATATCACCAGTAAGAAGTTAATTTCCAGCCTTTGCACAGCTTTAAGTACTAGCAGGACCTCCTAAATACCGTACCTGCGCCTGTATGAAAATATAGGTAAAATGGCGCCGATATTTGGTGGAGTCTCAACTCAGCTGACCCTGATATTCTGTCATCAGTTTTTAGTATTTAGATGTAGTTAAGAGAAGTGGGTTTACAAAAAATGTCACAGGCTTTATAATATTTGCGAGTTTTATAATTGATCAATAAATTACTAGTAGTTCTGTGAACAGCGTAGACCTCACGCAGTATTCTCATCCACAAGTACCTAATTGAAACTATAGACCTTATGGAAATACAGCAATAGACTGGCTTCTCCACACATCTGTGTAATCACTTGTCAGCTGATTTATGATGAATAATTCTATAGTCTGTTTTTTACTCTAATATTGGCGTATGAAGGAGGCTCCTTTTTCCTTTATATTATCTTTGAAATGCAAAATTTCCAACAACCTTGTATATACGTCGACGCGCAATAAAAAAAGGAACATACCTGTCAAATTTCATGAAAATCTATTACCGCGTTTCGCCGTAAATGTGCAACATAATAAACATTTGAACATTTAAACATTAAGAGAAATGCCAAACCGTCAACTTGAATCTTACACCTCACTTCGCTCGGTCAATCATTCTATAATTGATTATTTAAGATGTAATAGAGATTCAAATTAGTTTTTTTTAGTATCCAAAGTGTTAGTGTTTCGTAAGTGTTGAATGAATTCAAATTGTGAATAGTAGAGTTTTAAGAATACAAAATGTATAGTGAGTGTTGAATACCGTATTCGAAGTTTATTCAGTGTTCAAAGTGTTTTAATGAACAAGAATTTTATAAAATTCAACCGTAGTTTATTTTTTGTTTATTATCCGAAACTCAACATTTAGCTTTATACAAAAACATGCTACAATGAGTATGAACAGTTATTGAACATGCCTATAAATTGTGTTGTCCCTGGGTGTAAATCGAACTATCATAGAAAAACCCTCTTAGAGACAATATTTACTTTCCCCCAAAGATAAAGAGCTGAGCAAAAAGTGGACAAGGTTTATCCATAGGAAAGATTATAAAGTCACTAACAATTCGGATGTGTGTAACAATCATTTTAAAGCATCAGACATTATTAAAGAAGACAATTTTTGTATGATGATGGTTCTTATGTGACTGCTCCACGAAGAAAAGTAAAACTATGTGATCTTGTGATGGTGCCTTCCCTACAATTTTTCCAATTCAAAGTCATCAGCCTTCTTACAACACAATTAAATCATGATTATGTAAAGGTATTAGGCAATATATTTCTAAACAATTACTGCAACATGAAGAATAATAATCAGTTGCCCAAGCAAACAAAGTCACGAAAATTGAGAACATTGAATTTTTAGGCTAAAATGAAATACAGTAAGGATAATTATAAGCTATGTGCATGTGAATTCACATGCAAGAGAATGCACTTGAATGTGACTGATATAAATATGTCCATGATAATAAATAAAGTCTAGTTACCCTGTCAAATAGTTACTTCTTTAATAAGAACCTTATTTAAATTCTTAGAAATAATTTTGAACAGTAATGAGTTATTAGAGAGAGCTGAAACCTAGCTGATGGCAGTAAGTTAGTCAACCAACTGCGGCGGCCATCTTGTTTGTATGCTCAGGTCCGGTATTTAGGAGGTCCTGGTACTAGGGCCTACGTTTCTTCTTCTTCTTCGTCTTCCACTCACTCTCTTCCTCTCTCTCTACTCATATTTTGTTTGAAGGTACGTTGTGTTTATTTGAATACTTATTTTATATAATACTGTTTTATATTATATTTATTTCATGCTGTTGTATTCTATTTATTTGTTTTTTATTCTGCAAAGGGTCTATCGAGACCTAGCACGTCATAATAAAAATCAATCAATCACTTTCTCTCTCTATTTATCTCATTATTCTCTCTCAGTATTCTATTCATTTACGGATCCCCTGCATTCTTCTGTAGCACCATGTCTCAAAATCAGAAATTCTTTTCTCTTCTTCCACACCCATCGTGATCGTCCAAGCTTCACTTCCACATGTTGCAAAGCTCCATACATGCGTTTCGAGCAAACGTTTCTTCACCTCTTTTATTGAATCAATGATACACAATAATTTCTAGAATAATTTGGTGGAGGATCGACAGGCACAGCCCGAAACTGTTCCTTTTGATTCATTAAAAATTTTTCAGAAAGTAGTTCATGTTTTCTCCACTTGATAAAATTTTGTCCAATTTTCTGACCTCTAGACTTAATATTTCTTCTTCTTACAGACATGGAATTAATAGGCCTGTTCATACACACAATCAGCTATCTTCTGTATAATAAGAGAGAGTAGGGTTGTGTTTGTTAGCATTAAAGCTTGTCAACTTGTGGATTACATACCGGAAAAACGGGAATGATTTAGATCTTCAATTTTCGCAAATAAATTCTAAAAATATCAATCTCGTGCACCTCAGAGCTCAAATTTCAATTTTCCTTCTAGATTTTTCAGAATTAAGTTCAAATTCATCATGGACATGAATACATACCATATGTTAATATAGAACTATAACTAGAGAGATACCTCCTCGAAACAGATGGTTAAAGCTGGTACTGAATAATAACCAGTCAAATTTTGTCAGGTTGGCATTAAGTTGAGGATGTTTCCAACAAGAGTCAAGTTCTGTCCTTTATTATCTTAGTGCCAAGTTGAAAGGAAAGTATTGGCTTATACCGTACGGGATAGGAAAATTATGTTTGACGCATCATAGTGTAGAAATTGTATTTATTTTCACTTTTATTGTAACTATTTTCGACAACACTGCAGTCTAATTCGAGTCATATCAATACAACTTCCTACTGACAATATTCACTCCATTCCTTTACAATAGTAATTCTATTTTTTTAATTCAATAATAGTATTTTCAGATGGGTTGATAGCATTTGAAAAAGCTCTGTTTCCCCCATATCAACCGGGGTAAGTGAAGAAAGGATTTCATAATTATTTTATTCAATTATATTATCTGCTTACAATTGAAATTGGTTTCCCACAGAAAAAAAGTAAATATCCCGTGTGTTCTTTCCTCAGTGGCTTTACACATTGTTAGGATACACAATAGCACCCATGGGCGGCAGAGGGTATTTTTTCCGGGGAATTTTTGTTAAACAGACCGTGTCTCTGAGAGGGTGAAATTACCAGGATAATCTTCGAAAGTTGGAAATATTGTAGCGAAAAAAATGGGTAGCGAAAATTTATGGCGTGAAACAGAATTATGCAAAATCCAAGTCATTTTTATATTATTATATATAGCATTAATAAAAATTATTATT